>NC_086449.1:100244271-100544271 GCF_028390025.1 Pseudophryne corroboree | reverse complement strand
CCATATCCAAAATACCTCTGGTCCCAAGCATTTTGGATAAGGGATACTCAACCTGTACAATTCAGCTTGCACATCCTGTGGCAGGCCTGCCACCGCCAAAATATGTAAATGCCCATTTCACAAGGAAGGTGGGCTCATCTTGGGCGGCTGCCCGAGGGGTCTCGGCTTTACAACTTTGCCGAGCTGCTACTTGGTCAGGAGCAAACACGTTTGCAAAATTCTACAAATTTGATACCCTGGCTGAGGAGGACCTGGAGTTCTCTCATTCGGTGCTGCAGAGTCATCCGCACTCTCCCGCCCGTTTGGGAGCTTTGGTATAATCCCCATGGTCCTGACGGAGTCCCAGCATCCACTAGGACGTCAGAGAAAATAAGAATTTACTTTCCGATAATTCTATTTCTCGTAGTCCTTAGTGGATGCTGGGCGCCCATCCCAAGTGCGGATTGTCTGCAATACTTGTACATAGTTATTGTTACAAAAATCGGGTTATTATTGTTGTGAGCCATCTTTTCAGAGGCTCCGCTGTTATCATGCTGTTAACTGGGTTCAGATCACAGGTTGTACAGTGTGATTGGTGTGGCTGGTATGAGTCTTACCCGGGATTCAAAATCCTTCCTTATTGTGTACGCTCGTCCGGGCACAGTATCCTAACTGAGGCTTGGAGGAGGGTCATAGGGGGAGGAGCCAGTGCACACCACCTGATCCTAAAGCTTTTACTTTTGTGCCCTGTCTCCTGCGGAGCCGCTATTCCCCATGGTCCTGACGGAGTCCCAGCATCCACTACGGACTACGAGAAATAGAATTATCGGAAAGTAAATTCTTATTTTTTCTCTGTGATTTAGTCACCATATCTCTCCTGTATCCCTGCTTGTGCTGACTACACTGCGCAGGGGTTTGGGATAAGAGGTATTGTGCTGCTACCAATTGTACTGTGTTAACTCATACTGCAGGTTATATCATGTCTGCTTCTGAGGGTAACGGTTCTGGGGCTGAACACACTACCGGTGTTGCTGACGCCACAGATCACTATGAGGAGAATATAGCAGCTGTGGGCTCTGGTTCTGGGGGCTCCTTGCCCCCGAGTGGGACTGTGGCAACGGAGGCACATAATGACCCACCGTGGGCCGCTTTTTCCACGCTTCTGCATACACTAGTTCATAAACTAACACCCCCTATGGGACCCCCGATGCCGGTACAACCGTATGTGGTCCCTGCAGCTAACCTGCCGTGGGCGGACGATTTATCTGCTCAATTGAAGAAGTTGAACCAGTCCCTGACTACTAAAAAGTCTGACCATCGCTTGCCTAAGTCCAAGGGGTCCTCTAAGCGAGCGCTTGTCTCCTCACAATCCACTGCTGTCACTGACACCTCGTCTGATGAAGACGGCACTTAGACTGATCCCACAGGTTCTGACTCAGATACGGCTGATGAGGAGGGTGGTTCACATGTGAATGTTCCTGATCTTTTGGAGGCTATTAAGTTAATTCTACAGATTACGGATGATCCCGAGCCATCCGTCCCTCCTAAGAAACCTGATAGGTTCAAGCGTCAGAAGGTGGTTAAACAAGTTTTACCTCACTCTGATCACCTAGTGGATATACGTCAGGAACCCTGGGAAAACCCGGGTACGAAGTTTGTGCCTCAAAAGAAGATGCTGGCTCGCTATCCCCTCGCTCCAGAGCTGTCTAAGAATTGGGAAACGCCTCCTTCAGTGGACTCACATGTGGCTAGGATGGTGGTTTCCTCAGCTCTGCCTGTCACTACCGTCACGTCTCTAAAAGAGCCTACGGATAAACGTGTGGAGGGTTGTCTTAAAGCGATTTACACCCTCACGGGTGCTGCACAAAGGCCCACTATTGCAGCTACATGGGCTGTAGAGGCTATTGAAGCATGGGCCTTGGAGTTAGAAGCTGAAATATCCTCTGACCATGCTAGACAATGCTTGCCATATATTGTCACAGCTTCTCGCTATATTAAAGAGGCTGCTTCTGATGCTGGTATCCTAGCAGCCAAGGCCTCTACCACGTCAGTCCTGGCTCGACGGATATTGTGGCTGAGATCCTGGTCTGTGGATCTGGACTCTAGAAAATCCCTGGAGGTACTCCCTTTCAAGGGAGATATTCTGTTTGGGGAGGACTTAAATAAGATAGTGGCCTACTTGGCTACTGCCAAAACTGCCTGTCTGCCAAGTACCGCTCCTTCTGTGTCGAAGGCTAAGGGTACTTCCTTTCGCCCCTTTCGTCCTTCAGGTAAAGCAAAAGGTAAGGCGTACAACAAGCAGGCCCGCACTTCCAAACCTGGTAAGCCGAAGCCAAAAAGAGCCTGGGCGGCCCATCAGCCAGCTTTCAAGACCGATCAGCCTGCCGCATGACGGGGCGGGCCTCCCCCTGGGGGATCCCAGGGTGGGGGGCCGGCTTCTAGATATACCCAGGAATGGTTGAAAACCACTTCAAATGCCTGGGTATGTGAAGTCGTCACTCAAGGTTACGCCATAGCCTTCAAAAACCGACCCCCTCATCGATTTTGACAGACAGACGTCCCGTTGGACCAGACAAAGGCAAACACTCTACATTCGGTGGTACAGACCCTCCTGGATACGGGAGTCGGAGTACAGGTGCCTCTTACGCAGAGGGGCCGGGGGTACTATTCTCCGCTGTTTCTAGTCCCGAAACCGAATGGGTCCGCCCATTCTCAACCTCAAGGAATTGAACAGGTTTGTGAAGGTCTCCAAGTTCCGTATGGAAACCCTTCGCTCTATAGTTCTAGCCTTGGAACCTGGGGACTACATGGTCTCCCTGGACATACAGGATGCTTACCTGCATATTCCTATAGCAGCATCACATCAGCGATACCTGAGGTTTGCTATTGGCAACCTCCATTACCAGTTTCGGGCGTTACCTTTTGGTTTAACCACGGCTCCGCGAGTCTTCACCAAAGTAATGGCGGTGATGACGGTGGTACTCCGCCGTCAAGGGGTCAGGATACTGCCGTATCTGGACGACTTGTTAATCCTGGCAAATTCCCCAGAACTTCTCCTTCGTCATCTGGATATGACGGTCCGGTTTCTACAAGCCCACGGGTGGCTCATCAACTGGAAGAAATCCTCCCTTATTCCTGCTCAGACCATGGTGCATCTGGGAGCGCTATTGGACACTCACAACCAGAGGTTGTTCTTGTGGCAGGAGAAGGTCCTGAAGCATCAGGACAGGATTCGTTGCTTCCTTTCTTGTCCGCAAGTGTTGATACATTCGGCGATGCAGGTGCTGGGCCTCATGGTATCAGCATTCGACATGGTGGAGTATGCTCAATTCCATTCTCGCTCCCTCCAGAGGCTGATTCTAGCCAAGTGGGACGGCCTGCCTCACCGGATCAGGTCTCAAATGATCTCATTGACTCCGGAGGTCCGTCTGTCGCTGCTCTGGTGGCTCCAGGACCAACAATTGTGCAGGGGCCGTCCCTTCTGGATATCCAACTGGGTCCTGTTGATGACAGATGCCAGTCTAAGAGGTTGGGGCGCGGTGCTGGAGAAACACTCCCTTCAGGGTCGGTGGACCAAGGAGGAATCTCTCCCCTTGATCAACATTCTGGAATTGCGGGCGGTCTACAATGCATTGAACCTGGCCCAGCATTTAATTCAGAACCGTCTTGTTCAAGTGCAGTCGGACAACGCCACCACAGTGGCTTACATAAACCCTCAAGGCGGCACTCAAAGCCGTTTGGCAATGAAGGAAGTCTCACGGATTCTACATTGGGCGGAACGCCATCTACCGGCCATATCAGCAATCTTCATTCCGGGTGTCCTGAATTGGGAAGCGGACTTTCTCAGTCATCAGGACGTGCATGCCGGCGAGTGGGGCCTCCATCCAGAAGTGTTTCAACTCCTAGTGGAAAAGTGGGGTCTTCCAGATGTAGATCTGATGGCGTCTCGACACAATCACAAGGTTCCGGTCTTCGGAGCAAGGACAAGGGATCCTCAAGCAGCATTCGTGGATGCGCTGGCGGTGCCGTGTAGGTTTTCGGCTGCCGTACGTGTTCCCTCCGGTGTCACTCCTGCCCAGGGTAATTCGGAAGTTCAAGCGAGAAAGAGGACTTCTGCTTCTCATAGCTCCAGCGTGGCCCAGACGGCACTGGTTCTCAGACCTGCAGGGCCTATCGTCAGAGCTTCCAATTCTACTTCCACAACGCCCAGACCTCCTCGTTCAGGGTCCCTGTGTCTACCAGGACCTAGCCCGGCTCTCTTTGACGGCGTGGCTCTTGAAGCTTCCGTCTTGAGGGCTAATGGTTTTTCTGAAGAGGTCATTAAAACTATGTTGCGGGCCCGGAAATCGGCTTCTGCTCGGATTTACCATAGGGTCTGGCATTCCTACTTTGTTTTGTGCGCATCTAACAATTATGACGCTTCCAAGTTTAGTACAGCCAAACTTTTGGCTTTTCTGCAGCAGGGCCTGGATTTAGGCCTGCGTCTGGCCTCCCTCAAGGTTTATATTTCTGCCTTGTCGGTGTGGTTTCAGAGAAAAATTGCGACTTTACCTGATGATCACACTTTCACTCAGGGTGTGTTGCGTATCCAACCTCCCTATGTCCCGCCTGTGGCTCCTTGGGACTTGGTGGTTTTGGAGGCGTTGCAGGAGCCTCCGTTTGAACCCCTTGGTTCAGCTGACCTTAAGTGGCTTTCCCTTAAGGTGGTGGTCCTGCTGGCTATTGCCTCTGCTAGAAGAGTGTCGGATTTGGGTGCCCTTTCCTGTAGTTCCCCATATCTGATTTTTCACCGTGACCGGGCGGTACTTCGGACTCGTCCTGGTTATTTACCGAAGGTGGTGTCCTCGTTCCACCTTAATCAGGAGATTGTGGTTCCGGCCTTTGTCTCTCCTGATTTGTCTCCCAAAGAGCGGTCTTTGGATGTGGTACAGGCTTTCCGTACCTATGTGAAGAGAACTGCTTCTATTCGAAAATCTGATTCTCTCTTTGTTTTGTTTATATTTCACAAACGTGGCTGGCCTGCTCACAAGCAGACCCTGGCCCGGTGGATTAGAATGGTGATTGCACATGCTTATGTGAAGGCTGGTCTGTCAGCTCCTGCTCACATTACGGCCCATTCTACTCGGTCTGTTGGACCTTCTTGGGCGGCCCAACGTGGTGCGACCCTTGACCAATTGTGCTAGGCGGCTACGTGGTCCTCCGGGAACACATTCATAAGGTTCTATGCCTTCGATACTGCCGCTTCCCAGGATGCTTCCTTTGGACGCCGGGTTCTTGTGCCTGCTACAGTGGGTCCCCTCCCATAAGGAACTGCTTTAGGACATCCCCATTGTCCATCCTTGTGGAGCCCAGTGTACCCCGCAGCAGAAAACGAGTTTTATGGTAAGAACTTACCTTTGTTAAAACTCTTTCTGCGAGGTACACTGGGCTCCACAAGGCGCCCACCCTGACGCACTTAGCTTCTTTGGGTTGGTATGGCGTTAGCCGCTGATACTTCTCCTGTCGTGAGAGTGTGGTGTATGTGGCTACTAACCGTTGTCGTCTCTTTTCCTGCTACTGCATTGGGCTGGTTAACTAAAAACTGAGCTCCTGTGTAGGGAGGCGGGGTTATAGAGGAGGCGGCGCTGTGCATTCTGGGAACAGTCAAAGCTTTGAGCCTGTTGGTGCCTCGGATCAAGATCCTACTCTACACCCCATTGTCCATCTTTGTGGAGCCCAGTGTACCTCGCAGAAAGAGTTTTAACAACGGTAAGTTCTTACCATAAAGCTCGTTTTATGTGTTATTAAATATAAACTATTTTCTCCTGCATGTCTCCCCTTCACTTTAATTGATTTATGTACTTTGAGCCTGCTTCATGTTTGCAAGTAAAGCATAAAAGCAAGTAACTTGGCAAAACCATGTTACACTACAGGTGGGGCAGATGTAACGTGCAGAGTGTTTTTGATTTGGGTGGGTTGTGTTGAAACTGAAATCTAAATTGAAGTGTACAAATAAAGTTGTCCAGTGTTTGTGGGTTACATGCAAAAGCAGCCAGTATTTACCCTGCACAGAAAAAATGTAACCCACCCATATCTGAATCTCTCTGCACGTTACATCTGCCCCACCTGCAGCACAACATTTATACCAGTTGCTTGCATTTTTGCTTTACTTACAAACATGTATCAGGCCCTACGTTATCTGCAGCAACTGATAGTGAGGCTAGTGTCCACTTGTGACTTGTTTCTGCAGATATATTCCTATGGACATTCCTTAAAGGTTCTCAAATCAGCATTTTTTTTCCTTTTATGAATTACAGCCAATTGCTGCTGACAGCAATTTAGGCCTTTTCGGTGATATCCGACAACTACCGGGGACACCGTCCATCTGGATAATATATTAGCTTTGTATGAGTTTTTTACATGCCTTATACTTTTAAAACACCCGATAAACACTCAATAATTGATTGTAGGCTTTGAGCACAGGTAGTGGAACATGCAGTGCATCCAGAAAGTATTCACAGCGCTACACTTTTTCCACATTTTGTTATGTTACAGCCTTAGTACAAAATTGAATAAATTAATTCTTGTCCTCAAAATTCTACACACAATATCCCATAATGACAACGTGAAAAAAGTTTTTTTGAGATTTTTGCAAATTTATTAAAGAACTAGGAAACCACATGTACATAAGTATTCACAGTCTTTGCTCAATACTTTGTTGATGCACTTTTGGCAGCAATTATAGCCTCCAGTCTTTTTGAATATGATGCCACAAGCTTGGCACACCTATATTTGGACAGTTTCGCCCATTCCTCTTTGCAGCACCTCTCAAGCTCCATCAGGTTGGATGGGAAGCGTCTGTGCACAGCCATTTTCAGATCTCTCCAGAGATGTTCAATCGGATTAAAGTCTGGGCTCTGGCTGGGCCACTCAAGGGCATTCACACAGTTGTCCTAAAGCCACTCCTTTGATATCTTGGCTGTGTGCTTAGGTTCGTTGTCCTGCTGAAAGATGAACAGTCGCCCGAGTCTGAGATCAAGAGCGCTCTGGAGCAGGTTTTCATCCAGGAGGTCTCTATACATTGCTGCATTCATCTTTCCCTCTATCCTGACTAGTCTCCCAGTTCCTGCCACTGAAAAACATCCCCACAGCATGATGCTGCCACCACCATGCTTCACTGTAGGGATGGCATTGGTCTGGTGATGAGCGGTGCCTGGTTTTCTCCAAATATGACGCCTGGCATTCACGCCAAAGAGTTCAATCTTTGTCTCATCAGATAATTTAGTTTCTCATGGTTTGAGAGTCCTTCAGGTGCATTTTGGCAAACTCCAGGCGGGCTGCCATGGGCTTTTTACGAAGGAGTGGCTTCCGTCTGGCCACTCTACCTTACAGGCCTGATTGGTGGATTGCTGTAGAGATGGTTGTCCTTCTGGAAGGTTCTCTCTCCACAGAGGAATGCTGTAGCTCTGACAGAGTGACCATCGGGTTCTTGGTCACCTCCCTGACTAGGGCCCTTCTCCCCCGATCGCTCAGTTTAGACGGCCAGCTGGCTCTAGGAAGACTCCTGGTGGTTCTGAACTTCTTACATTTACCGATGAATGAGGCCACTATGCTTATTGGGACCTTCAAAGCAGCAGATATTACTCCTGCAGGGTTCACAGGTTATCCACAGGATAAACATTGGGATATGAGGTAGCGACCGCGTATTGGCACCAACAATCAAAGCTTTCGGCCTCCTAGAATGCACAGAGCCAGTCTCCTATATCCCCGCCTCCTGGCTCAGGCAATTCAGTTTTTTTTTGTTTGGTGCGGCAACAGCCGGACCATGGTCAATGGGCTGCTGGTTTTTAGAAGCCATAAGCTTTTTATTTTATTTTTATAGTTTTACATTTTTTTTTTGAGTGATCTTTCTAAAAAAGCGTCTTATACGTACCTTAGAGTCATTCCAACAACTCCCCGCCAGGTCGCGACAACACTGACCCACATGTAAAGTGCTGTTTCGGCGGGCGTCTGTGTAGGATGTACTAGCAAGACCAGCAGCCGTTACCAGGCTGTGGCCGGAGCATGGGGAGAAGGTAAGGCATCGGTTCTGCTTAGTAGGGGAAACGCGAGACACTGCACTGTTTCGGAATAGAAACTACCGAACAGTTGCTGACGCGGCTGCCACCTCGGGTGCACTAGCACTAGGCCTCAGGTATCATAGGCTCCAGGGGTAGTATGAGGCCGTGATCCCTGGGGTTGATATCAGCAGTGGGGGAGTAAGACGCTCCCTTGGTCGCCCCTCCCCCTTGTTCATGACCAGTTTCCTTTGAGTTTCCCGCCATGAACTGAGTTCCCGCTTACGTCTGAGACGTGGTGTATCTAAAAGAACCCAGTCGCAGCATATGCGGCTGCATGACTGTTGCGTCGGTGTTCACTTGGGCGTCTGTGCTCACTGTAGGTTCACAGGGCGGTTGTGTACACTAATAGCGTCTAGATCCACTCAGCGTTCACTAAGGTATTGCTCGATCCTTGAAGCGGGGATCCTCGAAGTCTCCCTGTGTCTCACTCTCCTGAGCTGGGTGATCCAGCACTAAGTCTCTATCTACCTATGAGTACAAATAGTTGGATAAGTGCCTGATGCATACGAGTCTGTAAACTATTGCTGCTGTTTCTTTCACTGTGCGACTGAATACGTTAAAGTCCTATATAAGGTAATGCAGTAATATGTTTCTCCTACATACTTGAAATGTATCTGTAGTTGATTGTGCTCATATTGCTTATTATACTAATGTATAACCTGTGGCTGATTGCTAGTGTGATTGCTGACTTTACTATATTCTGTCAGTTTCTGTGTATTCCGATCCTCAATGCTGGTGCAAAGCCGGGAGGGATCTGCTTGTATGTCACTTTAACAAATCTTAAAGTGATTGCAGTCACAAATTGTGTAGTTAACACTGTACAGGTGTGTGATTAATCATGTCTAAGAGAGGCAAGGGTGAGGAGTATACACTCGCCACAGCAACAGAAACACTTATTTCATGTTTGTTTTGCAAAGCTGGGTTAACCTCTCAGGATCTTGTTTAAAATGGATTATGTGTGAACTGTTTTAGCTTTCACCAAAGCCTCCTGAATAATCCGTGGCAGACACAGGTTCAAGTTGAACCCCCATGGGCTACTTTTGCACAGTACTTTTGCACAGACATTATCCAGTATAGCTGAGCTGATAATGCCAGTTCCTATACCAGGGTTAGGTTACAATATTAACCTTTACATATAACATTCCCCATGTGGTTTACCACTTCCAGTACAGTAATCTACAGCCTCTCAACAAAAATAGGCTGATAGGCCAGTGGCAAGTAAATCCCATAGACATGAAATAAACATCTCCACAGTCTACACCAGGGGTGGCCAACCAGTCAGAGACAAAGAGCCAAAAAATCTTGTTAGGTACGTCAAAGAGCCGACATCAAGCCGAAGGTGCATGTGCAAAAATGGGGTGTGGCCTTGTGCCTGCTAGGCCACACCCCTGGTATAAAAGACAATGAAAATGCCAGATCCACATAAAATACATTTTAAAGCCAGAATCAACATAAAATACATTGAAAAAGACACTTCCACATAAAATAATAAAAAAATCCAGACCCACATAAAATATATTGAAAAAGCCATATTGACATAATACACTTCAGCTCCTCCATGTGTCACTCCAGCCAGCTCCCCCATGTGTCACTCCAGCCAGCACCCTCCTGTATCACTCCAGCCAGCTCCCCATTGTGTCACTCCAGCCAGCACCCTCCTGTATCACTCCAGGCAGCTCCCCCATGTGTCACTCCAGCCAGCACCCTCCTGTATCACTCCAGCCAGCTCGCCATTGTGTCACTCCAGCCAGCACCCTCCTGTATCACTCCAGGCAGCTCCCCCATTATGTCGCTCCTACCAGGATTCTTCTGTGTCACTACAGCCAGCTCCCCCTTGTGTCACTCCAGCCCACCCTCATATGTCAATACAGCCCAGTATCTGGCTCCCTCAATTCTCAGTCCCCGTAGTGCTGCTTTGTGTCTGGTGTGAGTGCACCAGTTTCCAGGATCTGTTGTGGTCAGGTGACTGAGCGTCGGGAGCCACATTTGAATAAAGAAAGAGCCGCATGCGGCTCAAGAGCCACAGGTTGGCCACGGCTGTTCTAGAGTCTTTGACTTTTACTGGAGATATTCTTTTTGGTAAAGAATTAAACCGTTTTTTTGAATCAGAAGCAGATTCCAAGAAAGTGAAGTTTCCTTCCACATACAAATCCAAACCTAGATTTGCAGCTTTTCGGGTTATGGCAAACCGTCTCAATCTGACAAATCTGACAAGTCTGGTAAGTCTAAAAAGCATTGGGCTACAAGAGGGCCGGCTTCCAAATCAGAAGATAAGCCATCAGCCTAATGGAGCGGGCCTCCACCTGGGGGATCCCAGGGTGGGAGGCCGACGTCTTCATTTTGCACAGATCTGGCAGCAGTCCACCACGGATGCCTGGGTGCAAGAGACGGTATCTCACTGTTACGCGTTTGCCTTCAAGAATCACCCCCCTCAAAGGTTTTTTTTTGTACCAGCCCATCTTCAGTGGAAACGAAGGCCAAGGCTTTGCAAGAGGCAGTTCAGAAGTTGCTTCAGTCAGGAGTGATCATTCCAGTTCCTCCTGCGCAATGAGGACAAGTTTTTAATTACAACCTGTTTTTGGTTCCAAAGCTGCTGAAAAAGTACATTTGAGTGCCCCGTTTTCATATGGAGACTTTACGTTCCATTATTTTGGCCATGGAGCCAGAGGATTTTATGGTATCCCTGGATATCCAGGATGCTTATCTGCATGTACCTGTAGCACTGTCCCATCAGTGCTATCTCAGGTTTACTATCCTCCAGCAACACTTTCAGTTTCAGGCCATACCATTTGGACTGGCCACCCAGAGTGTTCACCAAAATTATGGTGGTTATGGCAGCTTATCTTCGTCGGCAGGGGATAAGAATTTTTCCATACCTCAACGACTTATTAATCCTTGCACAGTCTCAGGAATTGCTTCAGTGTCCTCTGCAACAGACAATAGCTTGTTTACAGAGACACGGTTGGCTCATAAATTGGTCAGTCATCCCTGGTTCCGTCACAACAGATGACTCACTTGGGGGCTGTGTTAGATTCGAGTCTTCAGAGAGTAATTTTACCTCTGAACAAAATATCCAAAATTCAGTCGAGGATCCAGGAGCTGCTACACAGTCAAAGGGTATCCATTCATTCAGCAGTGCGAGTGTTGGGATCCATGGTGTCGACATTCGACATGGTGGAGTATGCTTTTTTCCATTCGAGGCCTCTGCAATGTCTGATCCTTTCCAGATGGAATGGGTTACATCAGACAATGAAAACACAGCCTATGGTCCTTACTCTGGAAGTAAGGAGGTCATTAGCCTGGTAGCTACAGACATCCCATCTGGACAAAGGGAGACCTTTTTGGATACCAGATTGGGAAATTATGACAACGGATGCCAGTCTTCAGAGCTGGGGAGCAATGTCAGGAAGAAGTTGCTTCCAGGGGCAGTGGACCAAGGAAGAAAGTTGCCTGCCAATAAATATATTGGAACTTCGGGCCACACTTCGGGTTACACTTATTCATGCAAAGGACATCCTCCAGGGTAAACCAGTTCAAATTCGCTTGGACAATGCAATGGCAGTAGCTTACATCAATAATCAGGGAGGAACTGGCAGCCAAAAGGCAATGAAGGAGGTGAGCCGCACGTTAAGGTGGTCAGAGCTTCATCATCCAGCCTTGTCCGCAGTATTCATTCCAGGAATCCTAAATTGGGAAACAGATTTTCTCATTCGAAACGCCATTCATGCAAACGAATGGGCTTTATACCCCGAGTCTTCCAGGCTCTGGTAAACAAGTGGGGGTTACCGGAGATAGATCTCATGGCGTCCCGTCAGAACAACAAAGTTCCCACATACAGGTCAAGAACAAAGGACCCCAGAGCGACCTTTGTGGATGCCCTGTCAGTGAGATGGGACTTTTGTCTGGCATATGTGATTCCACCGATCGCCCTGTTACCCATGGTGATGAGAGAGGTAAAACAAGGAAAGGGTGCCGTGATACTAATAGCTCCGGCTTGGCCCAGAAGACATTGGTACACAGATCTGCAGAGGCTGTCAATGGAGGCTCCATTCCTACTCCCTCAATGTCCAGATCTACTGTCCCAGGGTCTTTGCTATTACAAGCATCTGGATCAACTGTCTTTGACGGCGTGGCTCTTGAGACTTCCATCCTGAAAGCAAGAGGATTCTCACAACAGGTAATTCAAACAATGCTCAGAGCAAGGAGACTATCCTCAGCTCGCCTTTATCACCAAATATGGCAAGCCTATATTCAATGGTCCGGTGACTGGAAATTTGAGCGTAGGTCTTTCAGAGTTTCCAGAGTCCTAGCATTCCTTCAGGCAGGTCTACGGGTGTCTTCCTTGAGAGTGCAGTTGTCAGCATTGACTGTATGGTTTCAAAAGAAAATTGCTAACCTACAGGATGTTCGCACTTTCTTTCAGGGAATGCTTCACATCCAACCTCATTTTATTCCTCCTGCAGTGCCTTGGGATTTAAATTTAGTCCTAAAGGCGCTTCAAGTTGCTCCGTTTGAACCACTAAAGCAAGTGGACCTTAAATTGCTGACAGCTAAAGTTCTCTGCTGGCTTTTGCTTCAGCTAAAAGAGTTTCAGATTTAAGGGCATTAATATGTCGCCCTCCTTTTCTGATTTTTCATCCAGATAGAGCAGTTCTGGGTATCTTCCTAAAGTGTTATCTAAATTCCACCTTAACGAAGGAATTGTAGTCCCGGCCTTCCAAGAGCCTAACCTTTCTATGGGAGATGCATCATTGGACGTAGTCCGTGCTTTAACCACTTGCCTGGCATGGTCGCATCAGATGCGACCATGCCTGCAAGTGCTCTATCTGACCTGGTCGCACGGGATGCGACCAGTCAGATAGGGAGTGTTAGCAGCAGCAGGGAAGAGAAACGTCCCTCCGCTGCTGCTGTCAGAGGGACCGGAAGGTCCCTCTGCCTCTCTGCACTCTCCCCGTGTCTGCCGTGCTGCCGATCACTGCTGATCGGTTAGCACGGCAGGATCTGTCCCCTCCAGCGGCTGCAGACAATGGCAGCCGCTGGGGAGTGTAAATAAACCCTCCCTGGCTGCCCCCAGACCCCCCCTGCATACCTCGAGGCTGTCTCGACTTTCAAAATGAAAGCCGCAATGTTCCCGATCAATGTTTTGATGTTTGGGGGGGAAACATTTTTTAAAAAAATTCAAAAAAATATTTTTTTTCCTTTTTTTTAACTAAAATCATTTGGGATAGGGTTAAATTCATGTTCTTCACCTAATTCACTCATAAAAAACCCCAACATTTTTGGAGCGTTTTTTTGCGAAATAAATAGTCAGTTAAGTGGTTAAGGATCTACGTGGATCGTACCAGTGCCATCAGAAAAACAGACTCTCTCTTTGTTCTCTACGGATTTCACAAGAGAGGATGGCCTGCTGACAAGCAGACACTGGCGAGGTGGCTTCGGATGATGATTTCAGAAACATTCTCAAGCTGATCTCCCGATTCTGGCTAATGTCTCTGCTCACTCTACTCATAAGGTAGGTCCTTCACGGGCAGCACAACGTGGTGCTTCAGCTGAACGGATATGTAAGGCAGCCACATGGTCTTCCATTAACACATTCATTAGACATTATGCCTTTGATACCTTTGCCTCTCAGGACGCTGAATTCGGTCGAAGGATTCTCCTGTCCAATCAGGAGCGTCCCCACCACTAAACTTGCTCTGGGACATCCAAATGTTTATCCTGTGAATAACCTGTGGACCCTGCAGGAGAAATAAGTTATGGTAGACTTACCGTTGATAACTATTTCTCCTAAGTCCACATTATTCACAGGGATCCCACCCTGACACACCTTATTTGAGGATCCTTTCACTCACTAACCTCTTCCTTCTGCGGAAGGGTGTGTATGTATGTTCTTCTCGCCTGATTAGGGCTCTCTATGATGCTTCTGCCTTGAACTTTGGAAAACAACTGAATTGCCTGAGCCAGGAGGTGGGGATATAGGAGACGGGCCCGGTGCATTCTGGGAGGCCGAAAGCTTTGATCGTTGGTGCGAATCCACTGTAGCTACCTCATATCCCAATGTTTATACTGTGGACTTAGGAGAAATAGAGTTATCAACGGTAAGTCTACCATAACTATTATTTCTCTATACCCTTCCCAAGATTTGTGCCTCAGACAATCCTGTCTCGGAGGACTACAGACAATTCCTTTGACTTCATGCTTGGTTTGTGCTCAGACATGGACTGTCAAGTATGGGACCTTATAGACAGGTGTGTGCCTTTCCAAATCATGTCACAATTTACTGAATTTACCACATGTGGACTCCAATTAAGCTGTAGGAACATCTCAAAGATGATCAGTGGAAACAGGATGCATCGGAGCTAAATTTTGAGCTTCATGGCAAAGGCTGTGAATACTTATATACAAGTGATTTCTTAGTTTTTTTTTTTTTTTTTTAATAAATTTGCAAAAATCTCAAACTTTTGTGACGTTGCCATTATGGGGTATCGTGTGTAGAATTTTGAGGACAAAAATAAATGTATTCCATTTTGGAATAAGGCTGTAAAATAACAAAATGTGGAAAAAGTGAAGCGATGTGAATGCTTTCCGGATGCACTATATTTTCTAAATATTATGCAGTGTTTTAATTTCCTGTTAAACGCACCTGCGTTGATGCTGCTCTTATGGAGTGCCCCCAGTAACTGTTACCCGTCTCTGTATGAGTTGAACAGCTGTTGGTAGACTTGCTACCAGGCACCTTAACCCCCCCCCCCCCCCTTTCCCTCCTCCTCCCTCCTACACGCTGTGCTCCTGTGCCTTTCTGCTTTCTGTAAGATAAAGGCGAGGGCGTGACTGCAACCCATCGCTAGGAGAGACGACAGCCGAGTGTAATCTACATCATCATCTACGTTTAAGTTGATACTTAGAATGGAAAATAAAAAATAAAAAAATGCTGTGTAATAAGAGCTGAGAATGAAGTGTGTGTTTGCTCCCTCTCCAGATTTTTCAGGCCAGGTGTAGATGCATATGTATCAGTGTGCTCCCAATTACTTCCTGGACTTCGGGCTGTCCTGATTATGAGATGTATTTTCAGAAGAAAATAGTGATTGTTCTCATGTAGACAAAGGTTAATTGAGGTCTGCGCTTATCACTAAGGATATGATTTACTTGAGTCATGTGCTCCATGAATTAGATCCTCCCTTCAGACTTCTGGGAAAGTTGACTTGATCGCTAAAACATTTATCATCACGTGACGTACAGAACATTTAGGCTCTATTCCTGTTAATATTGCGTCTCATGCAATCTAGCTTTTAATGCTAATACTGGGGTTAGAGTACGTTTCTAACAGACGGTCTGCATAACAGATAATGTCAAACACATAAGAAAGGCACTTAGAAGTTAGGACACTGACTACAAGACATTGTGAATCCATCCACTTTAGGACTCATTCACCCAGTCGATCATTGGAAAAAAACAAGCTAACACATTCGTGATTTCCAAGCAATTTAGAAATGTGTTTTGTAATAAAACGCCATGCACTTTTCATGCTTTGAGCTTTCATCAGTATACACTGTAGTACTGGTATTGCACATGAAACTTCTTAAATGCACTATTACATATTTAAGAGTACATTGGTAGAACAGGTGTCATAACGAATATGTGTGCGCAACCCCATAAAGGGATATTAAAGCCAAATATGTGCGATTAGTCACTAAAATTGAGAGATTATTTTTCTTTCATATGTTTGAAAAGTTCCTTAAGCTGGGTACACAGTGGATGACATGCACCATGAACGATATCGGCGGACGATTTCCCTTCCAACTTCCCGGAGTCCCTGACAATAGTCCGTACACACTAAGCAATTTTACAAATGACCAAATGGTGTACAGGAGTCGTCCGACAATACCAAATTGTTGGTTGTTAGCCTAATTTAACCTATCGTTCGTCATTCATAGCACACACACTGGGCAATATGCACCATTTTGTCAACGACATTGGCGAAACTAACCTGCATGTAGGGACGACAGAGGACCTCATTAGCGACCTGTGGGAGCGAGCATTGTTGACGACATAATGCAAACACACTGGACGATATGAACGACATATTGTACAGAAATGTCAGAATCGCCCATATCGTTCAAAAAGTCATCCAATGTGTACCCAGCTATAGTCTTCATTATATTTTCTATACAATATTAGTGTTGACTATATTTTCATATGAAGTAACTTGGATCTATTATCTTAGTATTTTCTTTTGCAATCTATATTCAGAGTTATTTTATATTCCTTTGTTTTACATTATATTTTATTCTTAGGTTTATTTAAATGTGGCTATAAAAATCCCCCGGACAGAGAAGATAATTTGTTCCTGGTTTTCTGTATTTTAAACAGGAAATTATAACGTTTAGTTTAAGTGTCAAAAATGTTCTATTGATTTGAAATGAAACCCCAGTGATCATCTCAAACGCATCTGAAATACTGATGCAGAAGAAGATAAATGCAATCATTTTATTTAATAATACGTACTTACTAATCTCTCACAGTTAATGCGTGAATAGAATACCTATAAGGGTATGTGTTTGTATTTTCATTTTTGTTTGGTTGTTAATACGGTATCCGGACTCCAGGTCGACAACAAAAAGGTTGACACACCTTAGGTCGACGCTAATTGGTCGACACACCTTAGGTCGACATGGACAAAAGGTCGACATGAGGTTTTTCAAAAAAATTTTCTTTTTTGGAACCTTTTCATACTTAACGATCCACGTGGACTACGATTGGAACGGTAATCTGAGCGGAGCGGAGCGAAGGCACCATGCCCGAAGCATGGTGAGCGAACGCGGTGCATTAATTGGGGTTCCCGGTCACTCTACGAAAAAAACGACACCAAAAATACATAAAAAACTCATGTCGACCTTTTTCCATGTCGACCTTGTTCCTGTCGACCTTTTGCCCATGTCGACCTTTTGCCCATGTCGACCTTTTGCACATGTCGACCTAAGGTGTGTCGACCAATTGGCGTCGACCTAAGGTGTGTCGACCTTTTTGTTGTCGACCTGGAGTCCCAGACCCGTTAATACAGTTTAAAACAATCAAGATTTTAATTCTCATCTTGTAATAGTCCCCCTTGTGCGTGCTCTGGGCATCGGTGGCTTTATGAACATTAGTGGTTTTTGGCATAATTCTTTTGGAAAGGGGCAGACTGAGAATCATATAAAATTTGTTGGTCATCACTACCAGAGGTGGGTCATTGTAGTCCTAGGAGGGACTGACCCAATAACGGATTAATGCACAACACAGTTTCTCTTCATCAGGAACCTCAGAGAAGAAACACCAGAGAAGGTCTAATCGGACTCGCTCGGAATCTGAGAAGTCCCTGGACTCAGTGCCAAAGAAGAAGGTGAAGAAAGAGCAGGTGGGTTTTATGGAATATTGGGCTGCCAGTTACCAGCAAGTTGCCAAGACAGCAGTGCCCAAGCTTTGTGGTGATAAAGCATCTGGCGCATGATTAATCACTTTTGTGACACACTAATGTTAAAATATCATTAAACATAAGCATTACAACTACCTGGGTGTTTTGAAAACCAAAGTGGATTACATGTATGTAAACAGATGTTATTTATTATATTTATATCCTAGTAAACCATTTTTATATATATATATATATATATATATATATATATATATATCCTATATCATCTCAATTTGTGTTCCCCCCAAAATTCCTGGGACATTGTTGGTGATCAGTGTGATAAGGGTGTGCTTCAGAATGTACACATACATACACGCGCTTATTGAAGCAGAAGTACTGATCTGTTGTCTGGAAACCGAGTTTCCAGGATGGTTGGAAGTAAACTATTGCTGCAGTACTGTTACCCTCATACAAAGACATATTCAATCTTCCGCTATGCAGTTTAACATGGGGCCTAATTCAGACCTGATCGTAGAAGCAAATTTGTTAGCAGATGGGCAAAACCATGGCCCTCATTCCGAGTTGTTCGCTCGGTAGCTGCTTTTAGCAGCATTGCACACGCTAGTCCGCCGCCCTCTGGGAGTGTATCTTAGTTTAGCAGAATAGCAAACGAAAGATTAGCAAAATTGCTACTAAATAATTCTTTGCAGTATCTGAGTAGCTCCAGACCTACTCACAGATTGGGATCAGCTCAGTCCGTTTAGTTCCCGGTTTGACGTCACAAACACGCCCTGCGTTCGGCCAGCCACTCCCCCGTTTCTCCACACACTCCCGCGTTTTTTCCTGACACGCCTGCGTTTTTTAGCACACTCCCGGAAAACTCTGAGTTACCACCCAGAAACGCCCCTTTCCTGTCAATCATTCACCGATCAGCAGTGCGACGGAAAAGCGCCGCAGGATCCACAGCAAAACTACTAAGTTTTTCGTTTAATAACTAAGCGCATGCGCCCTGCGTGCCTTGCGCATGCGCATTTTGCAACAAATCGCAGCATAGCGAAAATCGGCAACGAGCGAACAACTCTGAATGACCCCCCCATGTGCACTGCAGGTTGGTCAGATATAACATGTGCAGAGAGAGTTAGATTTGGGTGGGTTATATCGTTTCTGTGCAGGGCAAAATTCTGACTGCTTTATTTTTACACTGCAATTTAGATTTCAGTTTGGACACACCCCTCCCAAACCTAACACTCTCTGGACATGTTATATCTGCCCCCTTCCCCCCCTGCAGTGCACATGGTTTTGCTCATCTGCTAACAAATTTGCTGCTACGATCAGGTCTTAATTATGCTCATCGTATTACCGTGTGATTCTTATACATATAATCTGGCTGTGCCTAAACACATGCAGACTTTTCAAGCATCTTTATAAAAATATAATTGCACTCCTACATGATCTCCATGGCGTCCGGATGGAAGATGGATAGTAAATAGATAGTCAGAAGGTCATCACCAGTTAGTAGTCACTGATTACTTGAGACCTAAATGGTTGACATGTACTTAGGGTCAAAAGGTTGATATAGAAATAGTCAGCACATAAAAGGTAGTCATATGATTTTTTATGATTGTTAGGACTAGGCTGCCGGAGGGGACGGTTAAGGTTGGGCACATGGAGGGATAGGGTTAGTCTGTAGGAGGGGACGATTAAGGTTAGGCACCCAGGGGGAGGTGTTAGGATTAGCGTTAAAGTAAAATAAAAAATTTCGATCTTTCCTGTATCGACCATTTGCATGTCGATAGTTTGACCCTGTCAGCCTATTGACTGTCTATATGCTGTTGATCTTTTAATCCACATCCAATCTCCACTACCCAATTGCAGCTCAAAGATGTGTACAAGCAGCGTCCACATTATCACAGGGAACCTCAGTGATGTCTAAAGGGGTTTCCTTCTGTTTTTCAAGTATCTTTCATGAGGTAGCTGAATCAGTTATAGCTTACAAAACATTACTGTTCTATTGTGTCATCCTCATGAACTAGCTGCTGCTAGGTACTACCAGTACGCATTGGACTAGTTAGTAATATAGGCAGGGAGATACCATTTCAGTCTCTGATTCGATTCTGGGATAGAAACGTGCGAAACAAGAATGATAAACGACTAGGGGAGCAATACATTTTGGGGAATTTTCTGAGATTTATGCTAGTTTTTCTTGACTCAAAATTGTAACATATAAAGTTATCCATTTTGCTTGAATAGATCAGCAGGTGTCTTCATTAGTTACCTGCATCTGGCTCCCTCCCTGCAACCAACCCGCCACCTCTCTGCATTTCCTTCCTCAGCTGCTAGAAAAGCGCATGGTTGTTGAGAGTAGAAACAACATCTATTAGAACAGGGATAGGCAATGTGTGGCACTCCAGCTGCTGTATAACTACACTTCCCAGCATGCCTGACCAGCGAGGGGAGGGCATATTTAAATTTTGAAGGGCAAAATTGTTGACTTAATGTATTGCTACAGTAGCTGTAGGATGCCGGCGGTCATGTGACCAACGCCGTAATCCCGACACCCCTCAGGAGACCTGTGCCGGAACACCAACGGCAGACGTCCCGAAGGTGAGTATTGGTGGGGGTTAGGGTTATGTACTTGGGGGGGGGGGTTACAGCTAGGCAATGGGGGCGTTTAGCTGTAGTTGACACCCCCGGCGGGGAGAGGGGTAAAATACCTACCCCCGTCCAGTGTCGGGATGCCGCAGTCGGTCATGTGACTGCCAACATCCCAACAATCAGCATTTCATACCCAACCCGCTGTAGCAATACAGCAGGTCTAAAATGTCCTTGGAAATGTAAATATGCCCTTCTCACTGGTCAGCACCCTGCACCTAGAGTGACTTCTACTTAAAATTTATGGTTGATATAGGGAACATAATTTTTTTCCAAGTGGCTTGCTAGGGCAGGTGGCAGATTTGTATTGTTTCAGAGGATGTTTTGACTTTATCATTGTATAAACGTATTAAATGATCTCAGATTTATTTTGTTTTGGCATGATCAGGTGGATGTCACTCCCCTAACATCAATACAGACAGGATTGCAAAAGGGTGAGTATGGTTCAAAATAGAACACTATGGGGCAGATGTACTAAGCCTTGGAGAGAGAGACAGTTCCAGCCAATCAGTTCCTAACTGTCATGTAACAGCCTTTGTTTGAAAAGTGAAAGGTTAATTGGTTGGTCATTTATCTGTCTTTATCACTCTCCAAAAGTATATCTGCTTTTTTAAAATTTATATCACACCGATAAGCTCACATTTTAGAGTTCATCTCCCTACCTTACCAGATTTATTTGATCAACAATTACATAGTCACTAATAAGTCATATTATCAGAGGACAGAACAGGCAAGCCAGCAAAAACACCTGACCTGTTTGACTTCACAGGTTTATATTACATGAAATAACCACTTAACTAGACTTACCTCACATGTGCATTCTCTATAATTGGAATGGATTGCGTTTACCCTGTGGCTCATTAGTGACTCCTTACATTCTTTGTTTCAAGGGGCCAGTGAGATCTCCGATGCATGCAAGCCGCTAAAGAAGAGAAGCCGGGCCTCTACTGACTTGGAACTTGCAAACTCCTCCTACCGCGATGCGTCAGACTCTGACTCCCGTGGCCTGAATGATGCACAGGTGAGATTTGCTTCTGCTTGTTTCTCAGAATCATGCCGAATACTATTTATTTCTCATACATCCTAGAGGATGCTGGGGATGCTTCAAGAACCATGGGGTATAGACGGGACTGAAAATGTGGTTATTTATTTTATAGAAAAAAAGCGCTAGCAGGTCTGGGCAGTCTTGTTACTGACCTCAGTACCGGGATAGGCGCTGGGTGTGAGCTGGCAGAACTCTCTCTGTGTCTCTCTGGCAGGCTTTAGTGTGGGTCTGTCTCCTATAGCCCCAGTGTGGTTGTGTCGGTACGTGTGTGTGTGTGTGTGTGTGTCGACATGTCTGAGGCTGAATGCTCTTCCCAGGAGGATGCTGGAGTGGGGACAGACAATTCTGTGAGAGTAGCAGTGTCGGCACCGCCGACAGATGATTGGGTGAATATGTTAAGTGTTTTAAACTCAAGTGTGACTAAGTTAGCTAATAGATTTGATACATCTGAGTCTAAGAACCAGACATGGAGGAAATCCATGGAAGATGCTTTGTCATAGGCCCAGGCTGCTTCGGGGTCACAGAAACGGCCATTTACCCAGATAGCAGATACAGATACCGACACAGACTCTGATTCCAGTGTCGACTATAGTGATGCCAGTTTACATCCAAAACTGGCTAAGAGTATTCAGTACATGATTGTGGCAATAAAAGATGTTTAACATATCACTGTGGAACCCGCTGTTCCTGATACTAGGGTCTGTATGTATACAGGAAAGAAACCTGAGGTAACGTTTCCTCCCTCTCATGAGCTGAACGCACTTTTTGAAAAAGCTTGGGAAAATCCTGACAAAAGGATACATGTTCCCGAAAGAATTCCAGTGGCATATCCGTTCCCTTCTGGGGACAGGGAAAGGTGGGAGTCAATCCCCACGGTAGACAAAGCTTTATCGCGTCTATCCAAAAAGGTGGCGCTTCCGTCTCCTGACACGGCAGCCCTAAAGGATCCTGTGGATCGTAAGCAGGAAAGTACACTGAAATCTATTTATGTCACTACGGGGTCGCTACTCAGGCCTGCCGTTGCTGCGGCATGGGTGAGTAGCGCTATTGAACGGTGGGCAGATAACTTGTCATCTGAGGTAGATTCCCTAGACAGGGATAGTGTGCTTTTGACTCTGGGTCACATCAGGGACGCTGCAGCATATTTAAAAGAAGCTGTAAGGGATATTGGCCTTTTGGGTTCAAGGGCCAATGCCATGGCGGTCTCAGCAAGGAGTGCGTTGTGCATACATCAATGGAATGCTGATGCTGACTCTAAGAAGGCGATGGAGTCTCTTCCGTTAAATGGTAGGGTCTTGTTTGGCGACTGCCTCACTGACCTGGTGTCTACGGCTACCGCGGGTAAGTCTTCATTTTTACCTTATGTCCCTGCACAGCAGAAGAAATCGCCTCACTATCAGATGCAGTCCTTTCGGCCCAATAAATTCAAAAAAGGACGTGGGTCCTCTTTCCTTGCTGCGAGGGCGAGAGGACGGGGAAAACGGTCACAGGCTGTGGCAAGTTCCCAGGAGCAGAAGTCCTCTCTGGCTTCTACCTAAATCCACTGCATGAGCTGGGGCTCCTCTGCGGGAGTCCACTCCAGTGGGGGCACATCTCAAACTCTTCAGTCAGGTCTGGGTGCACTCGGACCTGGATCCTTGGATAGTAGACATAGTAACCCAAGGGTACAAGTTAGAGTTTCAAGACGTGCCCCCTCAACGATTTTTCAAATCGGCCTTGCCAGCTTCTCTTCCAGAAAGGGAAAGCGCTACGATAACTAAAGTTGTGTCAAAATCAAGTGATTGTCACGGTACCCCCGTCTCAATAGGGGGAAGGTTTTTATTTGAGCCTGTTCGTGGTCCCAAAGCCGGATGGCTCAGTCAGACCGATTCTAAACCTAAAATCCCTCAAGATGGAGTCTCTACGAGCAGTGATCTCCAGTCTGGACGAAGGGGATTTTATGGTGTCGGTCGACATAAAAGATGCCTACTTACATGTCCCCATATATCCTCCACAACAGGCTTACCTGAGATTTGCTGTGCAGGATTGTCATTGCCAATTTCAGACGTTGCCGTTTGGTCTGTCCACGGCTCCGAGGATTTTCACCAAAGTAATGGCGGGATTGATGGATCTCCTGCGCAAGCAGGGAATCACAATTATCCCGTACTTGGAAGATCTCCTCATAAAGGCGGGGTCCAAAGAGCAATTGTTGAAGAATGTTGCTCTTTCACTGACGATTCTGAAACATCATGGTTGGCTCCTAAATTTGCCAAAATCACAGTTGGATCCAACGACACGGCTGTCATTCCTGGGTATGATTCTGGATACAGAATTGCAGAGTTTTTCTTCCAGTGGAAAAAGCTCTGGAAATACAGAACATGGTAAAACAGATTCTGAAACCGGCAAAGGTGTCAGTTCTTCATTGCACTCGGTTGCTGGGGAAGATGGTGGCGGCCTACGAGGCCATTCCGTATGGCAGGTTCCATGCCAGGGTTTTTCAGTGGAACCTGGCACACAGTTAAGAAACTTTCAGGGAAAGTGGTCAAGCCAGGAAGCTTGTCTACACATAAACATTCTGGAATTAAGAGCCATCCACAACCGCATACTGCAAGCAGAACATCTTCTTCGTGGTCTGCCGGTCTTGATTCAGTCAGACAACGTGACAGCAGTGGCGTACATAAACCACCAAGGCGGAACAAACAGCAGAGCGGCGATGGCCGAGGCCACAAAGATTCTTCGCTGGGCGGAAAGACATGCCAGCGCTCTGTCAGCGGTCTTCATTCCAGGAGTTGACAACTGGGAAGCAGACTTCCTCAGCAGACACGATCTCCATCCCGGAGAGTGGGGTCTTCATCAAGAGGTCTTTGCAGAAGTAACAAGTCGTTGGGGAGTTCCTCAAGTGGACATGATGGTGTCCCGTCTCAACAAGAAACTTCAGAGATATTGTTCCAGGTTAAGGAACCCTCAGGCGATAGCGGTGGACGCCCTAGTGACACCGTGGGTGTTTCAGTCGGTCTATGTGTTCCCTCCACTTCCACTCGTTCCAAAGGTGATAAAAATTATAAGAAGAACAAGGGTTCAGGCGATCCTCATTGTTCCAGATTGGCCAAAAAGGGCCTGGTATCCAGATCTTCAGGAGTTTCTCATAGAAGTTCCCTGGCCTCTCCCTCTTTGGGAGGACCTGTTACAACAGGGGCCGTGCGTGTATCAGGACATACTCCGGCTGCGTTTGACGGCGTGGCGGTTGAACGCCAAATCCTAGCCCGAAAGGGTATTCCCAGTGATGTCATTCCTACACTTCTTCAGGCTAGGAAAGTAGTAACGGCGAAGCATTACCACTGTATTTGGAGAAAATATGTGTCTTGGTGTGAATCCAAGAAGGCTCCTACGGAAGAATTTCACCTGGGGCGTTTGCTCCATTTCCTACAAGCAGGTGTGGATGCGGGCCTAAAGTTAGGCTCTATTAAAGTACAGATTTCGGCCATGTCCATCTTTTTAAAAAAAGAAATGTCCTCCCTTCCAGAAGTTCAGACCTTCGTAAAAGGCGTGCTGCACATCCAACCTCCCTTGGTACCCCCAGTGGCAGCATGGGACCTTAATGTGGTGTTGCAATTCTTGCAATCACATTGGTTTGGACCTTTGCGCAAGGTTGAGTTAAAATTCCTTACTTGGAAAGTGGTCATGTTGTTGGCCTTGGCGTCTGTCTGAGTTGGCGGCTTTGTCTCACATAAGCCCCTATTTGATTTTCCATGCTGATAGAACTCGTCAGCAATTTCTGCCAAAAATGGTTTCATCATTTCATGTTAACCAGCCAATTGTGGTGCCAGTGGCTACTGACGCCTTGGCGGAGTCAAAGTCTCTCGATGTGGTCAGAGCTTTGAAGATCTATGTCGCCAGAACTGCGCAGATTACGAAAACAGAGGCTCTGTTTGTCCTGTGGGCTCCCAACAAGATTGGGGCTCCTGCTTCTAAGCATGCTGGATTTGTAATACGATTCAGCAGGCTCATTCTACGGCAGGATTGCCGTTACCGAAATTGGTGAAAGCCCATTCTACCAGAAAGGTAGGCTCATCCTGGGCGGCTGCCCGGGGAGTCTCGGCGTTACAACTTTGCCGAGCTGCCACTTGGTCGGGTTCAAACACCTTTGCGAAGTTTTACAAGTTTGATACCCTGGCTGAGGAGGACCTCTTGTTTGGTCAATCGGTGCTGCAGAGTCATCCGCACTCTCCCGCCCGTTCTAGAGCTTTGGTATAAACCCCATGGTTCTTGAAGCGTCCCCAGAGAATCTAGGACATATGAGAAAATAGGATTTTAATACCTACCGGTAAATCCTTTTCTCTTAGTCCGTAGAGGATGCTGGGCGCCCGTCCCAGTGCAGGCTGTGTCTTCAGTTTGGTTATAGTTACGCTCATGTTGCGTTGAGTTCAGTCACTCTGTGACTGTTGTTGGTCATGCTGTTGCATGCGTTGTTGTTGAATGCCATGTTGTACGGCGTGTTAGTGGTGTGAGCTGGTATGTATCTCACCTTAGTTTAAAATAATTAAATAAATCCTTTTCCTCGAAATGTCCGTCTCCCTGGGCACAGTTCCTATAACTGGAGTCTGGAGGAGGGGCATAGAGGAAGGAGCCAGTTCACACCCATTCAAAGTCTTATAGTGTGCCCATGTCTCCTGCGGATCCCGTCTATACCCCATGGTTCTTGAAGCATCCCCAGCATCCTCTACGGACTAAGAGAAAATGATTTACCGGTAGGTATTAAAATCCTTTTTTTAGAAAAATCAAACAAGAAAAGATGCAAAAAATGTAATTTCTCTAGCATCCATAAGGGATATTAGGGAGACTTAGTACGATGGGGTATAGACGGGGTCCAAAAGAGCCGGTGCACTTTAAATTTCTTCTCTGGGTGTGCGGACTCTTCCACTCTATGCCCCTCCCACAGGCAGTTTAGAAAAAAAGTGCCCTCAGGAGAGGATGCACACCTCTGCAGCTCCAGAGAGTTTTCTTCAATTTCTTTTAAAGAGCCGCTTCCCCGCTGCAGGACCACCGTCCTGAGAGGTTGTTTGTTCAGCGGGGCACTGTGCCTTGGCTGTCGCGATCGCAGCGCGCTGCACACCCCTAACACTAGCCTGAAGGTGACGTCTCTGGTGAGTACAAGCCGGGGGCCCCGCGGTTCAAAGTATGGCTGAACGCTTCATGTGAACAATGCAGCAAATCTTCACAACTCAGTGAAGGGGCTGGGGGAGTGGGTCCAGAGCCCTCCTGGCTAGGGGCTCTTAAAACTATGATGTCTGATATGTCATCACAACTTACTGCTAATGTTCAGAAAACTCAGCTACTACAAAAAGCTGTTGCAGACTTAGCTGCTAGGGCAGATATTACACAGCCCTCCATCTCTCATGCAGGTCCACAAAAGCGTGGTTTACCTATCCTACTCTCTGATTCAGAGAAGGATATACAGGAGGATGGGGAGGACTTAGATCCCATTAGTGGGGATCCTGATTCTGCTCAGGGTATTGAACCCCTCATTCTGGCTATACGGGACGTGTTAAAGCTCCCTCTAGAGGACGCTGTGTCACAGCAGTCGTTTTTCTTTACACAAAACAAGCCAAATGTCACTTTTCCTGATTCTGCAGTGTTAGATGACCTATTTAAGTTGGCCTGGAAAAATCCAGACAAAAAATTCCAAGTGTCAAAAAAGTTTCTGTGCAGTTTCCCATTTGCTCCTGAAGGTAGGAAATTCTGGAAAGAACCCCCGAGGGTTGACGTATCAGTCTCTCGACTGTCCAAAGAGGTGGTGCGGCCTGGGGACAGATAGACTACACTCAAATCTATTTACATGGCAGCATGTATATCGCAGAGGCCGGTCATAGCAGGTTGTTGGATGACCCATGCCATTCACACGTGGGCTACTCCGATTAGGTGACTCTCCTCAAGCACATTCAGGACACTACACGCATCCTGTGTGACTCGGTCAAGTAGATGGGGAATATTAAGGCTAGGACTTCTGCCATGGCAGTGTCGACGCGCAGGGCTTTGTGGTTGCATCAGTGAAGAGAGGACGCAGAATCAAAGCGCAGTGTGGAATCCCTCCCCTTTGCGGGGGAATGGCTCTTTGGGGTTGAGTTGGATACGTGGATTTCCAAAGTTTCTGTAAGGAAATCCACGTTTCTCCCCTCTAGGGCCCTGCCGGCTAGGCGTTCCTAACCCGGGCCGTCTGTTCAGTACTTTCGGTCTCACAGATTTTGTTCTAGGGCCAGAGGTGCCTCCAGTGCAAATAGAGGCGGCAGAGTTAAGTCAAAAAGACCTGCAACCACTGGTTCTCAGGAACAGAGCACCAGTTCTGCTTCCACTAAGTCCTCAGCAAGACTGTGCCCACCCACCACGGGGTGATCTCGAGGTGGGAGCCCGACTGCATCACTTCAGACGCATCTGGGAAAGCTCCTGCCAGGATACCTGGGTAAGGAACCTCATTTCTCAGGGCTACAAGCTGGAGGACGGTGCTCCTCCCCAACGATTTTTCAAATCAAGCTTACCAACTTGGGAGGATACGCAAGGTACGGTGCAATAGGACATCCGAAAGTTGGTCCAGTCCCACGTCATTGTTCAAGTAACGATACCACAACGAGGCAGGGGTTATTACTCCAACCTGTTTGTGGTTCCAAAGCCGGATGGCTCGGTACGGCCCATTTTGAATCTAAGTCATGGAATCCTTACCCAAAGGTTTTCAAGTTCAAAATGGAATCCCTGAGGGCAGTGATTGCGGGTCTGGAAGAACAGGAGTTCCTGGTTTCCCTGGATATCAAGGACACCGACCTTCATATTCCAATTTGGCCACCACATCAGGCTTATCTGAGGCTTGCCCTACAGGACGATCACTACCAGTTCCATGCACTACCCTTTGGCCTGTCCACAGCTCCGAGGTATTCACGAAGGTGATGGCAGAGAAGATGTTCCAACTCCGGGTCCAGGGGGTCAGTGTTGTCCCTTACCTGGACGATCTTCTGAGAAAAGCAAGATCCAGGAAGCTTTTATTGCTCCATATCGACCACACTATCCAACTTCTGTCACGCCATGGGTGGATTCTCAATCTACAGAAGTCCCACCTGGAACCAACTCAGCGGCTCCTGTTCTTGAAGATGTTACTGGATACAGTGGCCCAGAAGGTGTTCCTCACAGAGGACAAGGCGAGAACACTTCAGGAGATAGTCCGCATGGTGCTCCGACCTGCTTGTGTATCCATCCATCTATCTTTGCATCAGATTGTTTGGGAAGATGGTCGCCTTCTACGCTACGAGGCCATACAGTATGGGAGGTTCCATGCCAGAACATTTCAATTGGATCTCCGGAGCAAGTGGTCCGGATCACATCTACAGTTGCACAGGATGATTAGGCTGTCACCTCAGGCCAGGATTTCCCTCCTGAGGTGGCTGCAGTCCTCCAATCTCCTGGAAGGCCGGAGTTTCTGGATTCAGGATTGGACCCTCCTCACGACAGATGCGAGTCTGCGAGGATTGGGTACTGTCACCCAAGGGGCACTGTTCCAGGGCCCACAAGCCCTCCTTCCGATCAACATTCTGGAACTTCGGGTGATCTACAATGCTCTGCTTTAGGACTCTCCTCTGCTCACGGATCACGCGATCCAAGTTCAGTCGGACAACGCCAACTGCAGTGGCGTACATCAATCGGCAAGGAGGGACAAAAAGCAGAGCCTGCATGCGAGAGGTGTCTAAGAGACTCCTCTGGGCGGAAAGAAATGCAAGAGCAATGTCGGCAATCTTGATTCCGGGTGTAGACGACTGGGAAGCGGACTCCCTCATTCGTCACGACCTCCACCCAGGAGAGTGGGGACTCCACCCTCAGGTGTTCCAGCAGATCATCCACCGGTGGGGCTGCCCACAGATAGACATGATGGCTTCTCGTCTCAACAAGAAGTTTCACTGGTATTGCTCTCGAACCAGGGACCCTCAGGCGAGGGCAGTGGATGCACTGACGTCGCCTTGGCCTTACCGGCTGGTCTACCTGTTTCCTCCGATTCCGTTGCTCCCAAGGGTGCTAAAGCGAATCAGAAATCAAGGAGTCCAGGCAATTCTGATTGCCCGAATTGGTCTCGGAGGGCGTGGTACGCACATCTTCTGGACATGTACGTCGAAGACTCTTGGCCTCTACCACTAAGAAGCAATCTTCTTCAACAAGGACCATTCGTCTACCCGGACTTACGACGACTTCGTTTGACGGCATGGAGGTTGAGCGGAACATCCTAGCTCACAAGGGCCTTTCCAAAAAGGTTATTCCTACCTTGGTTCAGGCCAGGAAACCGGTGACGTCAAAACACTATCATCATATCTGGAGAAGATAGGTCTCTTGGTGCGAGGAACACACCTATCCACCTGCAGAGTTCTACTTGGGGTGTTTCTTACGTTTCCTGCAGGCTGGTGTGGATAAGGGCTTACGTCTGGGTTCCATTAAGGTCCAGATTTCAGCTCTCTCCATTTTCTTCCAGAAAAAATTCGCACTGTTGCCAGAAGTTCAGACCTTCTTGCAAGGGGTACTCCACATACAACCTCCTTTTGTGCCGCCTACGGCGCCCTTGGATTTGAATGTGGTGTTGGAATTTCTACAGTCCTCCTGGTTTGAGCCTCTGATGACGGTAGAAGACAAGTACCTCATGTGGAAGACAGTGATGTTACTGGCCCTGGCTTCTGCTAGGCGTGTCTCAGAATTGGGGGCCTTATCGTGTAAAAGTCCATACTTTGTCTTGTACGAGGACAGAGCGGAGCTCAGGACTAGGCAGCAGTTCCTGCCAAAGGTTGTATCTGCGTTTCACTTGAATCAACCTATTGTGGTTCCGTCTAGTTCTGACACTTCTGCTCCTCCGGAGGCATTGGATGTTATGCAAGTCTTGAAGATCTATGTCAAGCGGATGGCTCGGATCAGAAAGACAGATTCCTTGTTCGTGCTCTATGATGCGCAGAAAAAGGGTTGTCCTGCTTCGAAGCAGTCCATTGCTCGTTGGCTTCGGCTTACTATCCAACAGGCCTTTGTCGGCAGCCTTACCTGTTCCTAAGTCTCTGAAAGCCCACTGTACAAGATCGGTGAGCTCTTCCTGGGCGGCTGCTCGAGGAGTCTCGTCCTTGCAACTATGCCGAGCTGCTACCTGGTTGGGAAGAACACCTTTGTGAAGTTCTACAAGTTTGATACCCTGGCCAAAGAGGATACCCAGTTTGGGCAGGCGGTGCTGCAGACGTCTCCGCACATTCCCGCCCGTTCTGGAAGCTTTGGGATGTCCCCATCATACTAAGTCTCCCCAATATTCCTTATGGATGCTAGAGAAAATAGGATTTTAATTACCTTCCGGTAAATCCTTTTCTCGTAGTCCATAAGGGATATTGGGTGCCCGCCTCATTGCGTTGACTTTTTTGCAGGTTCTCTGTTATGTGGTTACCTGTTCAGGTGTGCTGGTATTAAATCTCACCACTCTCTGTTGTCATGTTCCTTCTCTCATATATGTACTTTCTCCTTTTGGCACTGTTTTACCTATAACTGTATGTGGGAGGGACATAGAGGGGAGGAGCCAGCACACCCAGTGAAGAAATTTAAAGTGCATTGGCTCCTTTGGACCCCGTCTTTACCCCATCGTACTAAGTCTCCCCAATATCCCTTATGGACTTCGAGAAAAGGATTTACCGGAAAGGTAATTAAAATCCTATTATACTAAGCAAAACCATTCCAATATATTTGCCCTGGTAGGGTATTTTTTATCTTTTTGCTAAATGAAATGTTACTAAGTGTATCAGACCTTGAGAAATTTCTCAGTAAAACAGGAGTCAATAATTTGGGCATATAGCGCATTATATAAAAATTTGATAAGGGTGCGTTTCCTCTAAGAATTCCCAGCTTGTATTATAAACTGGTGGCCAAAATTGCGGACACTTTTTAAAATTTTAATGTTTTTCAACTTTGAATGCTTATAAAAACTGTTACACTTCATGCAGTGCAGTGATTCATATATCAAATGGAAGGAAATTTAATGCTGAATTCAACACAATAAACAGGTCAGATATTTGCATTACAAGGGAAGTTATGCAGTGAAAACAACTTAGGACAGTGACATCATAAGTTTCACCCTATCAGTATTTCGTTGGGTATCCTTTATTTTTCAAGGCAGCAGCACAGCAACGTGGCGTTGAGCCAACCAATGTTTGAAGCTCTACCTTCTTTATTATGTGGTGCCATGAGACAATTATAGCCTCAGTTCATTCTCTTTTATTGGATGGACGCCTCAGATGTACCAGTTTCTTCAAACGGAACCACAAATGTTCTGTTGGGTTCAGGTCTGGGCTGTTTCCTGGCCATCCCAGCACCTGCATGTCATTCTCCATGAACCACTGTTTGCATATCTGTGCAGTGTGTCAGGGAGCTGAATCCTGCTGGGAAAAAAATGGGCCATTATCTGGAAAAAGATCCCTGATGGCAGGCAGAAGTTTCCATTGTAGGATGGTGTCAATGTACTTTCTGCTGTTCAGTGTGCCATCTATGACATGAAGGCGGCCTACAGCATCTGCTGTCATACGTGCCCAGATTAACACTTGTAGGATTCTTTGTTGTCGCTTGAATGCAATCTGGATGTACTTCTTCCCCGATGCGACGTCTCACATATTTTCTCCCATTACTACCAAATATCGATATCTTAGTTTCATCACTCCATATCACTTGTTTCCACTGACCTTCTGTCCATGCAATGTGTTCTTTTGCCCACTGTATTAGTCTCTGCCACTGCTTTTTATTCAGGGATGGCTTTTTTCAGGGAATCCTACCTTTTAGGCCAACCTCTGTTAGACTTCTCCGTATTGTTCTTGCACTGACAGAAACGCCAGTTGCACTCAGATGACATCCATCTGTCCCTGATGCAAATTCATTTTATTCTCCTATCATCAACAGCTGCTGTGCACTTTTTCCGGCCTTTTCCTCCTTTGCTTTGTATAGATTGTGTTTCCTGATAGCGCAAACAAAACTTTCGTTCTCCTGATGTTGTCACATTCCCACCAATTTCTCTCGCAATTGCTGCATACGAAAGACCATTTTCACATAGCACCACAAACCTGGGTCTCTTCCTGGGTGATCAGTCACCACTTAGCCTGGATGACATTGTTGTATTTATTTTTTACACCGTCAATAGCACAAAACAATACACAAACATCCAACCGTAATTGCACTTCAGTAACCAACTTTATTCTGCAAAATGAAACAGCCAAACTGACCTTTCCCACCTTTGAACATGACCTTGCACCTGCTCATAAACGACAGCTGATTGGTCTCAGAGCGACAATTACGATTGGCTGGTAGTAGGTGTTACTATTATCCGCTTCTTGAATCTCACGCATCAGTGCTTTTTTGTCTGACTGAAAGTAGCATAACTTCCCTTGAAATGCAAATATTTGACCTATGTTTATTGTGTTGAATTCAGCATAAAATTTCCTTTCATTTGATATATGAATCATTGCACTGCGTGAAGTGAAACTGTTTTTATAAGCAATCAAAGTTGAAAAACATTAAAATTTCAGAAAGTGTCCACAATTTTGACCACCACTGTATGTCTGTCACATTTGCCCAACATTGTCCAGCACGTGCTTGTAGCTAGCACACATACAAATTACCTACCTGTGCTGTCTGTGGTACTGAGGGGCGATGTATAAAGCAGTGAAAAGAGTGGAGAAATGAGCCAGTGGAAAAGTTGCCCATGAAATCCAATCAGCATCTACCTATAATTTTATAGAATGTTACCTCAAAGCTGATTGGTTGCTATGTGCAACTTCTCCACAGGCACACTTCTCCACGCCTTTCACTTTTTCATACATTTCCCCCAGACTCCACTAACTGGGATTGCCATTTTCCACACAGAGTTCCTCTAGTATCTAGCCTTCATGAATGGGGTTAAGGAGGCTTTGTGCTGAAGCTTTACTTGCTATTAATAGCTACTAGCCCTTTAAGGGAGATCCAGGTAGAATTGCTGGGCTCCATTCTAGCCCAAGATGACAGTGGTGTCTAGGGAGGCCAATCCCCGGATCGGCTAGATCCGGGATTTAGACCAAAAAACATCCAGGATTCAATCCCGGGATTGGAAGCTCCTATCTCGAGGATTGTGGGATTTACCCAGCCCATTGTTTTTTTTAATACCGGGCAGAGTGGAGCATCCTTAGGAGGCTCAGACGCTACCCGGCTCCCGCTGCGCAGTCTGACGCCAGCCACCCGGACCGCACCTCGCCATCCATGAGCCCGGATCTCACCCACAATGTTGAGTATTTGTGTGGGGTAGATTGTGATGGGCGGGTCTTCAACCCAATCCCGGGATTGGCCTCCCTAGTGGTGATGAAATTCTGTTCCCTTCATGGCTTTACCAAGCTGTAGTAATTTGCCACCCACCAGTGCTAAAATGTAACCGTTGGGAGGCTTGCTTTATTTAATCACTTGGCTTTTTGACACAGATCAGTTTTGAGAAGCAGTTGGACAGCCCATCAGCTGCCGCTGATGCGGACGCCTCTGATGTCCAGTCTGTGGATTCCAGCGTATCTCGGAGGTCAAGCAAAAGAGACACCGTGTGTCAGGTATGTACATCTGCAGCTGGCGGGGTTCAGAGAACAGGTATAAGTTATAGTTTTATGGCATTTCATTACAAAGATTTCAGTGATTCCTTAATATGTCTAGTTCACAAAGGTCATTTATACTATGGAAATCTTTTATAAAAATATTTTTTTCTAGATTTGTGAACATTTTGGGGAGTCGCTGGTCTCTTGCGATGGAGATTGCTCTCGTCTCTTTCATCTGGAGTGCCTGGGGATGGATATATTACCAGATGGAAAGTTTGTCTGCATGGAATGTAAAACAGGTGTGTTGATACGCAAACAACTCTTGTCTTAAATATTGCATCTGTTGGCAGACCCAATGCATTGTGTGCTCTGCCCAGTCTTTGCTGGCATGCTGTCACTGCATAATGTCAGATCCTCCATGCTATGCAGCCATTATTGTCCATAACATACACAAAATCTGTTGGGGCTGATGCAGAGTGGGGTGCATCTTGGTCCTGATTTGGAGTCCGATGCAAGTCCAAATGTGGAGACATCTTGCAATTGTCAGCAGTCTGCACACACACTGTAAGAAGCAATTTGCTAACTGTGCATATGTGCCTCGACGGAAGATATGAAAGCGGACGGTTCGCTCCTTGCTTAGCTAGATCTCTGAAATGAGAGTATCTGGTCGGCAAGTGGGTGGTGGCTGCCATATGATTGGAAGAGATTTGTGTGTGGGCGGGTAACCATACCTCTGTGCTTGTTTGAGACATGCGTACAGAAAAAAGACTGTTTTTGCACCCAGCCTAGGGTAGGTGTAAGTGCCTATAGTAATGATGGGCGGTGCAACAATACACATTGAGATGGATGGCTACACCCCATAACATACAGTAGTAAATCGGGCTGTTGTGGACATCTGCACCAAGAAATAGGCCCCATGTGTCTATCGTGCATATTCTCAACGTTTCAATTGCGCCTCCACTTGCTCTGAAGGGGCATAACTGGGCTGAAACAGCGTATTTTAACGTTGATAAAATTCAGAGAGGTCATGCTGACTAACAGCAGAGTTGGACAGTAGTTAGTTGCGCCAGTACTGAGACTTATCAAATGCAGCATACGGACAGAGGACAAGTACATCAATGCATACAGGCTAATACACTGTTTATGTTCAACTCTTCATCAGTCTCATAGGGGGCCATTCAGATGGGTTTTTTTCTCTTACGTCCTAGAGCAGAGGTTCTCAAACTCGGTCCTCGGGGGCCCACACAGTGCATGTTTTGCAGGTCTCCTCACAGAATCGCAAGTGAAATAATTAGCTCCACCTGTGGATCTTTTAAAATGTGTCAATGAGTAATTAATACACCTGTGCACCTGCTGGGTTACCTGCAAAACATGCACTGTTTGGGCTCCCGAGGACCGAGTTTGAGAACCTCTGTGCTAGAGGATACTGGGGTTCACATTAGTACCATAGGGTATAGACGGGTCCACTAGGAACCTTGGGCACTTTAAGAAATCAATAGTGTGCACTGGCTCCTCCCTCTATGCACCTCCTACCAGAAAATGTGCCCGGAGGAGCCGGTTACGCCTAGGGAAGCTCCTGAAGAGTTTTCCACATTTATTTTCGGTTTGTTGTTTTACAGGCATTGCTGGGTGGCACCAGCATGCCTGCTTCGTGGGACTTAGGGGGAGAACGGCCCAACTCCCTAAAGAGTTAATGGTTCAGTTTCTCTGCTGACAGGACACTGAGCTCCTGAGAGAGTTATTCGCAAGCCCCACCACGGCGAGCGTACCCTTTCGCAGCACGCCGCCACCTCTCACAGAGCTGAAGATAGAAGTGTGGTGACTACAGCACCGGCATCCCGGTTAGCGGGTCGCCGGCGGAAATGGCGGCATGAAAGTTGGAGCGGATCGCTGACATGCAGGCTGCGCTCCAGGAGCTCAGGATGACATGCGGCTGCGTGTGTCCCGCTGTGAGGGGCGCACTGAGCCACCAATGATACCCACACTGGCCATCCAGCTTACAGAGGGTTTTAAGCACTCTAAACCCCAGGCCAGTATAAAAAAGACCAGGAAGCGGGGGCGGGGCTTCACTATGAGCGGATCCAAAAGCTCACCAGCGCCATTTTCCCTCTGCAGCTCATACTGGCAGGCATCACTGGGACGCGCAGTTCCTCCAAGAAGACTCCACGTCTCCTCAGCGGTACCAGGGGGTCATAGTAAGAGGGAGGAGGTGGTAGTATACTAAGTCATCTGAAGGGATTTAGTGTGGCGACCCAGCTGTGTTTTTACTCAGCTACAGGGGTGCGGTGTGGCTGGCTCCTATTTCTCTGTCTCCCTGCGGGCTCTGTGTAGGTTATACTGTGTTTCACCTTCTGTGTGTGGGTCCCTTCGCATTACCATGTCCAGGGACTGTGTATCCTGCACAGCAGAGTGTCTGTCCTTCCCTGGGGACTCGCTACCATGTACCCAGAACAGTACACATTCTCAGGCTAGTGGGTCAGAACCCCCATGGTTAGATTCCATAAAGGGGATGATATCTAATATTTCTACTAAATTAGCCCATACTGAAAAAGTGACACAATATTTAAGACAGTCTATGGATGACCTGATGAATAGAGATTCAGACCCCTGCCATTTGCCACAAAAGTGTACTCTGGCCCAGCTCATGTAGGTTGATACTGATGATGATACATCAGACCCAGAGGAGGGTGAAGTGGATGCAAGTGGGGGGGATACTGTCCTGTCACAAGGAATACAGGCCCTGATAAAAGCTGTCAGAAATGTCCTGCTCATTCCTGACAAGGTGGCGAAGGTGGAGGAAGAATCTTATTTTAATGTCAAAAAGAAATCCTCAGCTACTTTTCCTGCATCAATGATATTGAATGCCCTGTTTGAAACTTGTGCTAATCCTGACAAGAAATTTCACATCCCTAAAAGGTTAATTACAGCCTTTCCCTTTCCTCTGGAGCATAGAAAGAAATGAGAAAACCCGCCGATTGTGGACGCATCGGTATCTAGATTGTCACGTAAGATAGTCTTACCTGTCCCTGGGGCAGCATCCTTAAAGGACACGGCTGACCGCAAGATTGAGACCACTCTCAAATCTTTATATACTGCTGCTGTTGTGGCCCAGAGACCCACTATTGCTTGTGCATGGATCACTAGGGCCATTGCTAAACGGTCAGGTAACCTAATTGATTCCTTGCCCGAGGGTGAGATCATTTTACTCCTACAGCATAGTCAGGACTCTGCTAACTTTATGGTGGAGGCCATAAAGGAAATTGGTTTGCTCAACGCACGCACCACTGCCATGGCAGTGTCAGCACACAGGGGCTTGTGGCTGCGCCAGTGGACTGCGGATGCGGATTCCAGAAAATGCATGGAAAGCCTACCATTCACAGGTGAGGCCCTTTTTGGAGATGAACTGGATACGTGGATATCCAAGGCTGCAGCGGGTAAGTCTACATACCTTCCTTCCGCAGCGCCCCCAGCTAGGAAAACCTATCGGCTGTAACTCTGCAGTCCTTTCGGACAGCGAAGTTTAAAGGAAAACCAAAAGGTTCTTCTACATCCTTCAAAGGCAATAAAGGTTAACCCAGAAAACCAGCAGCTGCAGGTTCTCAGGAACAGACCTCCGGTTCTGCTTCCTCAAAGCCTTCAGCATGACGGTGGACCACACTGCCTGGAAGACAGGCAGATGGGTGCCTGGTTACATTATTTCAGTCACGTTTGGGCAACATCATGCCAAGATCTCTGAGTCAAAGACCTTATCGCCCAGGGATACAGACTGGAGTTTCAGGAACTCCCACCTCACAGATTCTTAAAATCAGGCTTACCGGCTTCTCCGAAAGCAGGTATGACTTTGCAGACAGCAATTCAAAAACTGGTACAAACTCAGGTCATTGTCCCAGTTCCATTTCACCTACAAAACAAGGGTTATTACTCCAACCTGTTTGTGGTACCGAAACCGGACAGTTCGGTAAGGCCCATTTCTCTGACGTCCTAGTGGATGCTGGGAACTCCGTAAGGACCATGGGGAATAGCGGCTCCGCAGGAGACAGGGCACATCTAAAGAAAGCTTTAGGATCACCTGGTGTGCACTGGCTCCTCCCCTTATGACCCTCCTCCAAGCCTCAGTTAGATTTTCTGTGCCCGACGAGAAGGGTGCACACTAGGGGCTCTCCTGAGCTCTTTGTGAAAGTTTTAGTTTAGGTTTATTATTTTCAGTGAGACCTGCTGGCAACAGGCTCACTGCATCGAGGGACTAAGGGGAGAAGAAGCGAACTCACCTGCGTGCAGAGTGGATTGGGCTTCTTAGGCTACTGGACATTAGCTCCAGAGGGACGATCACAGGTTCAGCCTGGATGGGTCACCGGAGCCGCGCCGCCGTCCCCCTTACAGAGCCAGAAGAGCGAAGAGGTCCGGAAAAATCGGCGGCAGAAGACTTTCCTGTCTTCAGATAAAGGTAGGCGCACAGCACCGCAGCTGTGCGCCATTGCTCTCAGCACACTTCACACTCCGGTCACTGAGGGTGCAGGGCGCTGGGGGGGCAGCGCCCTGAGACGCAAAAAATCGTTAGAAAACCTTTTATGGCTAAAATAAATGCATCACATATAACTCCTGGGCTATATGGATGCATTTAACCCCTGCCAAAACATACAAGAAAACGGATGATAAGGACGCCGAGAAAGGGGCGGAGCCTATCTCCTCAGCACACTGGCGCCATTTTCCCTCACAGCTCAGTTGGAGGGAAGCTCCCTGGCTCTCCCCTGCAGTCACTACACTACAGAAAGGGGTTAAAAAAGAGAGGGGGGCACAAATTAGGCGCAGTATAAACAATACAGCAGCTATAAAGGGAAAAACACTTATATAAGGTTATCCCTGTATATATATAGCGCTCTGGTGTGTGCTGGCAAACTCTCCCTCTGTCTCCCCAAAGGGCTAGTGGGGTCCTGTCCTCTATCAGAGCATTCCCTGTGTGTGTGCTGTGTGTCGGTACGTTTGTGTCGACATGTATGAGGAGAAAAATGATGAGGAGACGGAGTAGAGTGTCTGTAATAGTGTTGTCACCCCCTGGGGGGTCGACACCTGAGTGGATGTACTGTGGAAATTGCGTGACAGTGTCAGCTTTGTATAAAAGACAGTGGTTGACATGAGACAGCCGGCTACTCAGCTTGTGCATGTCCAGACGTCTCATATAGGGGCTCTGAAGCGCCCGTTACCTCAGATACAGACGCCGACACGGATACTGACTCCTGTGTCGACGGTGAAGAGACAACCGTGATTTCCAAATAGGGCCACACATTGCATGATTGAGGCAATGAAAAAAGTTTACACTTTTCTGATAATATGAATACCACCAAAAAAAAGGGGTATTATGTTGGTGAGGAAAAACTTCCTGTAGTTTTCCGGAATCTGAGAAATAAAATGCGTGGGTTTCCCCCCGATAACAATTGATCATTTCTAAAAAGTTATTGGCAGTATACCTTTTCCCGCCAGAGGTTAGGGTGCGTTGGGAAACACCCCCTAGGGGGGATAAGGCGCTCACACGCTTGTAAGAACAAGGGCTCTACCCTCTCTTGAGATGGCCGCCCTTAAGGATCCTGCTGATAGAAAGCAGGAGGGTATCCTAAAATGTATTTACACACATACTGGTGTTATACTGCGACCAGCAATCGCCTCAGCCTGGATGTGCAGTGCTGGGTTGGCGTGGTCGGATTCCCTGACTGGAAATATGATATCCTAGATAAGGACAGTATATTATTGCCTATAGAGCAATTAAAAGATGCATTTCTATATATGCATAATGCACAGCGGAATATTTGCCGACTGGCATCAAGTATAAGTGCGTTGTCCAATTATACCAGTAAAGTGGTCAGGTGATGCGGATTCCAAACGGCATTTGGAAGTATTGCCTTAAAAGAGGGGATGTACCCCAGGTCGCCTCTCAAAATAAGACGCCGTATTATCAGGCGCAGGCCTGGTTGGCAAGCGGACAAAAGGGTTCCTCTTTTCTGCTCGTGACAGAGGGAGAGGAAAATGGCTGCAGAGATCAGCCAGTTCCAAGGAACAGAAACTCTTTTCCGCCTCTGCCAAGCCCTCAGTATGACGCTAGGGCTCTACAAGTTCAGGCACGGTGGGGTCCCGTTCTCAATGAATTTCAGTGCGCAGTGGGCTCACTCGCAAGTAGACCCCTGGATCCTTCTGGTAATATTTCAGGGGTACAAATTGGAATTTGAGACGTATCCCCCTCGCCGTTTCCAAAGGTCTGTTTTACCGACGTCTCCCGCTGACAGGGAGGCAGTTTTGGAAACCATTCACAAGCTGTATTCCCAGCAGGTGATAATCAAGGTACCCCTCCTGCAACAGGGAACGGGGTATTATTCCACACTATTGTGGTACCGAAGCCAGACGGCTCGGTGAGACCGATTTTAAAATCTAAAATCTAAAATCTTTGAACACTTGCATACAGAGGTTCAAATTCAAAATTGAGTCACTCAGAGCAGTGATTGCAAACCTGGAAGAAGGGGACTACATGATGTCTCGGGACATCAAGGATGCTTACCTTCATGTCAAAATTTACCCTTCTCACCAAGGGTATTTCAGGTTATGGTACAGAACTGTCACTATCAGTTCGGACGCTGCCGTAGGGATGGTCCACGGCACCCCGGGTCTTTACTGAAGTAATGACCGTAATGATGATATTCCTTCGAAGGAAGGGAATTTTAGTTATCCGTTACTTGGACGATTCCCTGATAAGGGTAAGATCCAGGGAACAGTTGGAGATCGGTGTAGCACTATATCAGGTAGTGTTGCGGCAGCACGATTGGATTCTCAATATTCCAGAATCGCAGCTGGTTCCGACGACTTGTCTTCTGTTCCTAGGGATGATCCTGGACACAGTCCAGAAAGAAGGTGTTTCTCCCGGAGGAGAAAGCCAGGGAGTTATCCGAGCTAGTCAGGAACCTCCTAAAACCGAACCAAGTCTCAGTGCATCAATGCACAAGGGTTCTGGGTAAAAATGGTGGCTTCCTACGAAGCAATCCCATTCGGCAGATTCCACGCAAGACTTTCCAGTGGAACCTACTGGACAAATGGTCCGGGTCGCATCTTCAGATGCTTCAGCGGATAACCCTGTCACCGGGGACAAGGGTATCCCTCCTGTGGTGGTTGCAGAGTGCTCATCTTCTAGAGGGCCGCAGATTCGGCATTCGGGACTGGGTCCTGGTGGCCACGGATGCCAGCCTGCGAGGCTGGGGAGCAGTCACACAGGGAAGGAATTTCCAGGGCTTATGGTCAAGCCTGGAGACATCTCTTCATATAAACATTCTGGAACTAAGGGCCATTTACAATGCCCTAAGTCAAGCGAAACCCCTGCTTCAGGGTCAGGCGGTATTGATCCAATCGGACAACATCACGTCAGTCGCCCACGTAAACAGACAGGGCGGCACGGGAAGCAGGGGGGCAATGGCAGAAGCTGCAAGGATTCTTCGCTGGGCGGAGAATCATGTGATAGCACTGTCAGCAGTGTTCATTCCGGGAGTGGACAACTGGGAAGCAGACTTCCTCAGCAGACACGACCTTCACCCGGGAGAGTGGGGACTTCACCCAGAAGTCTTCCACCTGATTGTAAACCGTTGGGAAAAACCAAAGGTGGACATAATGGCGTCCCGTCTAAACAAAAAACTAGACAGATATTGCGCCAGGTCAGGGGACCCTCAGGCAATAGCGGTGGACGCTCTGGTAACACCGTGGGTGTACCAGTCAGTGTATGTGTTCCCTCCTCTGCCTCTCATACCAAAAGTACTGAGAATCATAAGAAGGAGAGGAGTAAGAACTATACTCGTGGTTCCGGATTGGCCAAGAAGGACTTGGTATCCGGAACTTCAAGAGATGCTCACGGACAAACCGTGGCCTCTACCTCTAAGAAAGGACCTGCTCCAGCAGGGGCCTTGTCTGTTCCAAGACTTACCGCGGCTGCGTTTGACGGCTTGGCGGTTGAACGCCGGATCCTGAAGGAAAAAGGCATTCCAGATGAAGTCATCCCCACCCTGGTCAAGGCCAGGAAGGACGTAACCGCAAAACATTATCACCGCATTGGCGAAAATATGTTGCGTGGTGGGAGGCCAAGAAGGCCCTACAGAGGAATTTCAACTGGGTCGTTTCCTCCATTTCCTGCAAACAGGACTGTCTATGGGCCTAAAATTAGGGTCCATTAAGGTTCAAATTTCGGCCCTGTCGATTTTCTTCCAAAAGGAACTGGCTTCAGTGCCTGAAGTTCAGACATTTGTAAAAGGGGTACTGCATATACAGCCTCCTTTTGTGCCTCCAGTGGCACCTTGGGATCTCAATGTTGTGTTGAGTTTCCTAAAGTCACATTGGTTTGAACCACTCACCACTGTGGACTTAAAATATCTCACATGGAAGGTGACGATGCTGTTAGCCCTGGCTTCAGCCAGGCGTGTGTCAGAACTGGCGGCTTTATCATATAAAAGCCCTTATTTAATATTTCATTCTGACAGGGCAGAATTGAGGACTTGTCCTCAATTTCTACCTAAGGTGGTTTCTGCATTTCACATGAAGCAACCTATTGTGGTACCTGCGGCTACTAAGGACTTGGAGGATTCCAAGTTGCTTGACGTGGTCAGGGCCCTGAAAATATGTTTCCAGGACGGCTGGAGTCAGAAAATCTGACTCGCTGTTTATCCTGTATGCACCCAACAAACTGGGTGCTCCTGCTTCTAAGCAGACGATTGCTCGTTGGATTTGTAGTACAATTCAGCTTGCACATTCTGTGGCAGGCCTGCCACAGCCAAAAATCTTAAAATGCCCACTCCACAAGGAAGGTGGGCTCATCTTGGGCAGCTGCCCGAGGGGTCTCGGCTTTACAACTTTGCCGAGCAGTTACTTGGTCAGGAGCAAATACGTTTGTAAACTTCTACAAATTTGTTACCCTGGCTGAGGAGGACCTGAAGTTCTCTCATTCGGTGCTGCAGAGTCATCCGCACTCTCCCGCCCGTTTGGGAGCTTTGGTATAATCCCCATGGTCCTTACGGAGTTCCCAGCATCCACTAGGACGTCAGAGAAAATAAGAATTTACTTACCGATAATTCTATTTCTCGTAGTCCGTAGTGGATGCTGGGCGCCCATCCCAAGTGCGGATTGTCTGCAATACTGGTACATAATTATTGTTACCAAAAAATTCGGGTTATTGTTGTAGTGAGCCATCTTTTATAGAGGCTTCTCTATTATCATGCTGTTAACTGGGTTCAGATCACAAGTTGTACAGTGTGATTGGTGTGGCTGGTATGAGTCTTACCCGGGATTCAAAATCCTTCCTTATTGTGTACGCTCGTCCGGGCACAGTATCCTAACTGAGGCTTGGAGGAGGGTCATAAGGGGAGGAGCCAGTGCACACCAGGTGATCCTAAAGCTTTCTTTAGATGTGCCCTGTCTCCTGCGGAGCCGCTATTCCCCATGGTCCTTAAAGAGTTCCCAGCATCCACTACGGACTACGAGAAATAGAATTATCGGTAAGTAAATTCTTATTTTTAAACTTCAAGTCACTGAACCCATACTTAAGGGTGTTCAAGTTCAAGATGGAGTCTCTGAGAGCGGTGATCTCAAGTATGAAGGAGGGGGAATTTCTGGAGTCTCTGGACATCAAGGATGCGTACCTTCATATTCCAATTTGGCCGCCTCATCAGGCTAATCTACGGTTTGCACTGCAGGACTGTCACTACCAGTTCCAGGCCCTGCCATTTGGCCTCTCCACCGCACCGAGGATATTCACCAAGGTTATGGCAGAGATGATGTTTCTTCTCCGCAAGCAGGGAGTGAACATAATACCGTACCTGGACGACCTACTGATAAAAGCACCGTCCAGGGAGTGGTTGTTGGACAGCATTGCCCTCTCAACCCGACTATTCCAGGATCACGGGTGGATTTTGAACCTACAAAAATCCCACCTGGAACCAACACGGAGGCTTCGGTTCCTGGGGATGATGCTGGATATGGAGGTACAGAAGGTATTCCTTCCGTTGGAAAAGGCATTGGTAATCCAATCAATGGTGCAGGATGTTCTAAAACCAACCCGGATATCTGTGCATCTATGCATTTGCCTTCTGGGGAAGATGGTAGCCTCTTACGAGGCTCTGCAGTATGGAAGATTTCATGCAAGGCCCTTCCAGCTGGATCTGTTGGACAAATGGTCCGGATCGCATCTTCACATGCACCAGAGGATAAGTCTGTCGCCAAAAGCCAGGATTTCTCTTCTGTGGTGGCTTCAGACTTCTCACCTGACCGAGGGTCGAAGGTTCGGGATTCAAAATTGGATTCTGCTAACCACAGACGCAAGACTCAGAGGATGGGGAGCAGTCACCCAGGGGAAACAGTTCCAAGGAAAATGGTCAAATCAGGAAACCATCCTTCCACTCAACGTTTGGGAACTAAGGGCCATATACAATGCATCTTCTTCAAGATCACGCCATTCAAGTTCAGTCAGACAATGTAATGGCAGTAATGTACATAAACCGACAGGGCGGAACGAAGAGCAGAGCAGCAATGTCAGAGGTAACAAGGATTCTCCTCTGGGCAGAAAGACACGCGGTGGCGCTGTCGGCAATCTTCATTCGGGAGTAGACAACTATGAAGCGGACTTCCTCAGCAGACACGACTTCCACTCAGAAGAGTGGGGACTTCACCCGCAGGTGTTCGAGTCCTTGACGCGTCAGTGGGGGACTCCAAAAATCGATGTGGTGGCCTTTCGTCTCAACAAGAAGCTCAAGCGGTATTGTTCCAGGTCGAGGGACCCACAAGCAGTGGTGGTGGATGCTCTGGTAACTCCATGGGTCTACCAGATGGTTTACGTGTTTCCGCCTCTTCCATTGATCCCAATAATTCTCAAAAGAATAAAAAGAGAAAAGGTTCAAGCAATTCTCATTGCTCCGGACTGGCCAAGAAGGGCCTGGTACGCGGATCTACTGGAAATGCTCCTAGAGGCCTCTGCCTCTTCGCGAGGATCTTCTACAACAGGGGCCAAGACTTACCACGGCGACGTTTGGCGACATGGAGGTTGAGCGTCATATTCCAGTCCAGAAGGGGATCCCGGACAGGATTATTCCAACCCTGATCCATGCCAGGAAAGGGGTAACGTCTAAAGACTACCACCGTATTTGGAAAAAATATGTCTCGTGGTGTGAAAACAGGAGATTTCCTACTGTGGAATTTCAACTGGGCCGTTTCCTCCTTTTTCTGCAGTCAGGTGTGGATGTGGGCCTATTTTTGGGCTCCTTGAAAGTCCAAATTTCAGCCTTATCCATTTTCTTCCAGAAACAATTGGCTTCTCTCCCTGAGGTTCACACATTCTTGAAGAGTCTTCTGCACATCCAACCGCCCTTTGTGCCTCCCACGGCACCTTCAAATCTCAACGTGGTGTTGCAGTTTCTACAATCGGCATGGTTTGATCCTTTACAGGAGGTTGACGTAAAGTTTCTTACGTGGAAGACCGTTACACTGTTGGCCCTAGCTTCCGCAAGGCGTGTGTCGGAACTGGGGGCATTGTCTCACAAAAGCCCCTATTTGATTTTTCATGAAGATAGAGCTGAACTCAGAACTCATCAGCAATTCTTCCTAAGGTGGTGTCTGCGTTTCATATCAACCAACCTATTGTGGTTCTGGTGCTTACGGACACCTCTGCTACCTCAAAGTCCTTGGATGTGGTGAGGGCTTTGAAGATCTATGTGAAGCGGACAGCTCGTCACAGAAGTCCGACTCACTGTTTGTTCTCTATGATCCCAAGAAAATTGGGTGTCCTGCTTCAAAGCCGTCTATTGCTCGCTGGATCAGGCTTACTATCCAGCAGGCTAATTCTTCGGCAGGATTGCCGGTTCCTAAAGTACAGGCCCACTCAACTAGGTCGGTGGGTTCTTCCTGGGCGGCTGCCCGGGGTGTCTTGGCTTTACAGCTCTGCCGAGCAGCTACTTGGTCGGGTTCGGACACGTTTGCTAAGTTCTACAAGTTCGATACTTTGGCCTCTGAGGACTTTCAGTTTGTTCACTCCATTCTGCAGGAACCTCAGCACTCTCCCACCCGGTTTGGGAGCTTTGGACATCCCCATGGTACTAATGTGTACCCCAGTATCCTCTAGGACGTAAGAGAAAATAGGATTTGAATTACTTACCGGTAAATCCTTTTCTCATAGTCCGTAGAGGATGCTGGGTACCCACCCAGTGCTTTATGTTTCCTGCACTGTTACTTCATTGAGTATCGTTGTTGGTTCAGCTGTTGCTGTTCCAGTTTGGTTAGCATGGCTTTTCTCTTGTTTGTGTGTGCTGGTTCGAATCTCACCACTGTTTCCTTCCTCAGGATATGTCCGTCTCCTCAGGCACAGTTTCTACACGGAGTCTGGTAGGAGATGCATTGAGAGAGGAGCCAGTGCACACTATTGATGTCTTAGGCTCCTAGTGGATCCGTCTATACCCCATATTACTAATTTGGACCCCAGTATCCTCTACGGACTATAAGAAAAGGATTTACCGGTAGGTAATTAAAATCATATTTTTGAGCGCCCAAAGTTCTTGGCGCCCCTCAGAGCAATTCAATTTTTGCTCTGATTGGGCGTCCATTGCTTTATACAAGCCCAAACATACAGGGTCTGAATAGCAGCTAATCCCTTCTAAAGTCCTGGTTAAGGCGCCCGAACCACAGACTTTGCACGCATTTCTACTTGCGCCTCAGGAGGCAGCAAAAATAAATGTCACCCCACGGCTATCGGACGTTTAAACGGCGCAACAATTGAATTGCTCCAATTGTGTTATACAAACGACAGCTGCTGAAGCCAAAAGTACTTTGTTACATTTTATAGATTTGTCTCTTTGCTTCTCTTATACAGGGCTCCACACCTGCTTCTCCTGCAAGATACCCAGCACCAGCGTAAAGCGCTGCTCTGTGCCATCATGTGGCAAGTTCTACCATGAAGCTTGTGCACGGCAATATTCTGCAACAGTCTTCGATTCCAGGGGCTTCCGGTGCCCACATCACTGCTGTAGTTCGTGTACTGCTGACAAAGACCTCTACCGAGCTAGCAAAGGTGACACTGGAGAGATGCATGTGTATACTCATGTTCCAAACACATATACACACACTGAAAGCAGCCACAGTCAGGAAAATGTTGCCTATTCATTTACGTAGAGGATTCATAAAGGCACTCTGGGGCAGATGTATTAACCTGGAGAAGGCATATGGAAGTGATAAACCAGTGATATGTGCAAGGTGATAAAGGCACCAACCAATCAGATTCTAACTGTTAATTTACATATAGGATCTGATTGGCTGGTGCCTTTATCATCTTGCACATATCACTGGTTTATCACTTCCTTTATGCCTTCTCCAGGTTAATACATCTTCCCCTCTGTTCCTATACAATGGATAGGCTGCATTTTGGTTCTTCTTGCACAATGACTGCCTCTCGTGTGTATGTGCAGGAGTCTTGCATATGTAGACTGTGTATGACAACATGATGACTGCATTATATCAGGCCTGTTTGTGTGAAACTCATTGGCATAGAGGGCAATATATATACTGGAAAAGCCCATGCAATATCTTCTAGAACAGAGAAGGGTGCACATTCCAAAATGTGTATGACATAAGCACATGCTTTATGGTGGAATGGGCAAAAAAATAAATCTGGTGCTATTATTGAGTGTATATTCCGCACGGGATCAGAATGATTTACCTACAATCAAAATCCCCATGTTCAAAATACCGACAAGGTCAAAAAACGGACATGGTCAAAATACCATCATTTAAAATATCGACACGATCAAAATATCTACTTTTAAAATGTCGTCAGGTCAATAAGTCGACACACATTTTTCATAATATTTGGGGGGTGTATGTCGACATGGACACCGTATAAGTGTGCCGCGTCCCCTCGCATGGCTCGCTGCACTCACCATGCTTCGAGCACTATTAAGGTCCACTGGGATGGTAAAGTATGGACTAGTCAATGGATTGGAAAACTAATGTTGTTTTCTCTGACGTCCTAGTGGATGCTGGGAACTCCGTAAGGACCATGGGGAATAGCGGCTCCGCAGGAGACTGGGCACATCTAAAGAAAGCTTTAGGATCACCTGGTGTGCACTGGCTCCTCCCCCTATGACCCTCCTCCAAGCCTCAGTTAGATTTCTGTGCCCGACGAGAAGGGTGCACACTAGGGGCTCTCCTGAGCTCTTTGTGAAAGTTTTAGTTTAGGTTTATTATTTTCAGTGAGACCTGCTGGCAACAGGCTCACTGCATCGAGGGACTAAGGGGAGAAGAAGCGAACTCACCTGCGTGCAGAGTGGATTGGGCTTCTTAGGCTACTGGACATTAGCTCCAGAGGGACGATCACAGGTTCAGCCTGGATGGGTCACCGGAGCCGCGCCGCCGTCCCCCTTACAGAGCCAGAAGAGCGAAGAGGTCCGGAAAAATCGGCGGCAGAAGACGATCCTGTCTTCAGATAAGGTAGCGCACAGCACCGCAGCTGTGCGCCATTGCTCTCAGCACACTTCACACTCCGGTCACTGAGGGTGCAGGGCGCTGGGGGGGGCAGCGCCCTGAGACGCAATAAATCGATAAAAAAACCTTATATGGCTAAAATAAATGCATCACATATAACTCCTGGGCTATATGGATGCATTTAACCCCTGCTAAAACATACAGAAAAAGGATGATAAGGACGCCGAGAAAGGGGCGGAGCCTATCTCCTCAGCACACTGGCGCCATTTTCCCTCACAGCTCAGTTGGAGGGAAGCTCCCTGGCTCTCCCCTGCAGTCACTACACTACAGAAAGGGGTTAAAAAAGAGAGGGGGGCACAAATTAGGCGCAGTATATAACAATACAGCAGCTATAAAGGGAAAAACACTTATATAAGGTTATCCCTGTATATATATATAGCGCTCTGGTGTGTGCTGGCAAACTCTCCCTCTGTCTCCCCAAAGGGCTAGTGGGGTCCTGTCCTCTATCAGAGCATTCCCTGTGTGTGTGCTGTGTGTCGGTACGTTGGTGTCGACATGTATGAGGAGAAAAATGATGAGGAGACGGAGTAGAGTGTCTGAAATAGTGTTGTCACCCCCTAGGGGGTCGACACCTGAGTGGATGTACTGTCAGCTTTGTATAAAAGACAGTGGTTGACATGAGACAGCCGGCTACTCAGCTTGTGCATGTCCAGACGTCTCATACAGGGGCCCTAAAGCGCCCGTTACCTCAGATACAGACGCCGACAGGGGTACTGACTCCTGTGTCGACGGTGAAGAGACAACCGTGATTTCCAATAGGGCCACACATTGCATGATTGAGGCAATGGAAAAAGTTTACACTTTTCTGATAATATGAATACCACCAAAAAAAAAGGGGTATTATGTTTGGTGAGGAAAAACTTCCTGTAGTTTTCCTGAATCTGAGAAATAAAATGAGGTGTGTGATGATGCGTGGGTTTCCCCCCGATAACAATTGATATTTTCTAAAAAGTTATTGGCAGTATACCTTTTCCCGCCAGAGGTTAGGGTGCGTTGGGAAACACCCCCTAGGGTGGATAAAGCGCTCACACGCTTGTAAAAATAAGGGCTCTACCCTCTCCTGAGATGGCCGCCCTTAAGGATCCTGCTGATAGAAAGCAGGAGCGTATCCTAAAATGTATTTACACACATACTGGTGTTATACTGCGACCAGCAATCGCCTCAGCCTGGATGTGCAGTGCTGGGTTGGCGTGGTCGGATTCCCTGACTGGAAATATGATATCCTAGATAAGGACAGTATATTATTGCCTATAGAGCAATTAAAAGATGCATTTCTATATATGCAGGATGCACAGCGGAATATTTGCCGACTGGCATCAAGTATAAGTGCGTTGTCCAATTATTCCAGTAAAGTGGTCAGGTGATGCGGATTCCAAACGGCATTTGGAAGTATTGCCTTAAAAGAGGGGATGTACCCCAGGTCGCCTCTCAAAATAAGACGCCGTATTATCAGGCGCAGTCCTGGTTGGCAAGCGGACAAAAGGGTTCCTCTTTTCTGCTCGTGACAGAGGGAGAGGAAAATGGCTGCAGAGATCAGCCAGTTCCAAGGAACAGAAACCCTTTTCCGCCGCTGCCAAGCCCTCAGTATGACGCTAGGGCTTTACAAGTTCAGGCACGGTGGGGTCCCGTTCTCAATGAATTTCAGTGCGCAGTGGGCTCACTCGCAAGTAGACCCCTGGATCCTTCAGATAATATTTCAGGGGTACAAATTGGAATTCGAGACGTATTCCCCTCGCCGTTTCCAAAAGTCTGTTTTACCGACGTCTCCCGCTGACAGGGAGGCAGTTTTGGAAGCCATTCACAAGCTGTATTCCCAGCAGGTGATAATCAAGGTACCCCTCCTGCAACAGGGAACGGGGTATTATTCCACACTATTGTGGTACCGAAGCCAGACGGCTCGGTGAGACCGATTTTAAAATCTAAAATCTAAAATCTTTGAACACTTGCATACAGAGGTTCAAATTCAAAATTGAGTCACTCAGAGCAGTGATTGCAAACCTGGAAGAAGGGGACTACATGATGTCTCGGGACATCAAGGAGGCTTACCTTCATGTCAAAATTTACCCTTCTCACCAAGGGTATTTCAGGTTATGGTACAGAACTGTATCAGTTCGGACGCTGCCGTAGGGATGGTCCACGGCACCCCGGGTCTTTACTGAAGTAATGACCGAAATGATGATATTCCTTCGAAGGAAGGGAATTTTAGTTATCCTTTACTTGGACGATTCCCTGATAAGGGTAAGATCCAGGGAACAGTTGGAGATCGGTGTAGCACTATATCAGGTAGTGTTGCGGCAGCACGATTGGATTTTCAATATTCCAAAATCACAGCTGGTTCCGACGACTTGTCTTCTGTTCCTAGGGATGATTCTGGACATAATCCAGAAAGAAGGTGCTTCTCCCGGAGGAGAAAGCCAGGGAGTTATCCGAGCTAGTCAGGAACCTCCTAAAACCGAACCAAGTCTCAGTGCATCAATGCACAAGGGTTCTGGGTAAAAATGGTGGCTTCCTACGAAGCAATCCCATTCGGCAGATTCCACGCAAGACTTTCCAGTGGAACCTACTGGACAAATGGTCCGGGTCGCATCTTCAGATGCTTCAGCGGATAACCCTGTCACCAGGGACAAGGGTATCCTTCCTGTGGTGGTTGCAGAGTGCTCATCTTCTAGAGGGCCGCAGATTCGGCATTCGGGACTGGGTCCTGGTGGCCACGGAAGCCAGCCTGCGAGGCTGGGGAGCAGTCACACAGGGAAGGAATTTCCAGGGCTTCTGGTCAAGCCTGGAGACATCTCTTCATATAAACATTCTGGAACTAAGGGCCATTTACAATGCCCTAAGTCAAGCGAAACCCCTGCTTCAGGGTCAGGCGGTATTGATCCAATCGGACAACATCACGTCAGTCGCCCACGTAAACAGACAGGGCGGCACGAGAAGCAGGAGGGCAATGGCAGAAGCTGCAAGGATTTTCGCTGGGCGGAAAATCATGTGATAGCACTGTCAGCAGTGTTCATTCCGGGAGTGGACAACTGGGAAGCAGACTTCCTCAGCAGACACGACCTTCACCCGGGAGAGTGGGGACTTCACCCAGAAGTCTTCCACCTGATTGTAAACCGTTGGGAAAAACAAAAGGTGGACATAATGGCGTCCCGTCTAAACAAAAAACTAGACAGATATTGCGCCAGGTCAAGGGACCCTCAGGCAATAGCGGTGGACGCTCTGGTAACACCGTGGGTGTACCAGTCAGTGTATGTGTTCCCTCCTCTGCCCCTCATACCAAAAGTACTGAGAATCATAAGAAGGAGAGGAGTAAGAACTATACTCGTGGTTCCGGATTGGCCAAGAAGGACTTGGTATCCGGAACTTCAAGAGATGCTCACGGACGAACCGTTGCCTCTACCTCTAAGAAAGGACCTGCTCCAGCAGGGGCCTTGTCTGTTCCAAGACTTACCGCGGCTGCGTTTGACGGCATGGCGGTTGAACGCCGGATCCTGAAGATCCCTACCCTGGTCAAGGCCAGGAAAGACGTAACCGCAAAACATTATCACCGCATTTGGCGAAAATATGTTGCGTGGAGTGAGGCCAAGAAGGCCCCTACAGAGGAATTTCAACTGGGTCGTTTCCTCCATTTCCTGCAAACAGGACTGTCTATGGGCCTAAAATTAGGGTCCATTAAGGTTCAAATTTCGGCCCTGTCGATTTTCTTCCAAAAAGAACTGGCTTCAGTGCCTGAAGTTCAGACATTTGTAAAAGGGGTACTGCATATACAGTCTCCTTTTGTGCCTCCAGTGGCACCTTGGGGATCTCAATGTTGTGTTGAGTTTCCTAAAGTCACATTGGTTTGAACCACTCACCACTGTGGACTTAAAATATCTCACATGGAAGTGACGAGTTAGCCCTGGTTTCAGCCAGGCGGGTGTCAGAATTGGCGGCTTTATCATATAAAAGCCCTTACTTAATATTTCATTCTGAAAGGGCAGAATTGAGGACTCGTCCTCAAATTTTCTACCTAAGGTGGTTTCTGCATTTCACATGAACCAACCTATTGTGGTACCTGCGGCTACTAAGGACTTGGAGGATTCCAAGTTGCTTGACGTGGTCAGGACCCTGAAAATACATGTTTCCAGGACGGCTGGAGTCAGAAAATCTGACTCGCTGTTTATCCTGTATGCACCCAACAAACTGGGTGCTCCTGCTTCTAAGCAGACGATTGCTCGTTGGATTTGTAGTACAATTCAGCTTGCACATTCTGTGGCAGGCCTGCCACAGCCAAAAATCTTAAAATGCCCACTCCACAAGGAAGGTGGGCTCATCTTGGGCAGCTGCCCGAGGGGTCTCGGCTTTACAACTTTGCCGAGCAGTTACTTGGTCAGGAGCAAATACGTTTGTAAAATTCTACAAAGTTGATATCTTGGCTGAGGAGGACCTGGAGTTCTCTCATTCGGTGCTGCAGAGTCATCCGCACTCTCCCGCCCGTTTGGGAGCTTTGGTATAATCCCCATGGTCCTTACGGAGTTCCCAGCATCCACTAGGACGTCAGAGAAAATAAGAATTTACTTACCGATAATTCTATTTCTCGTAGTCCGTAGTGGATGCTGGGCGCCCATCCCAAGTGCGGATTGTCTGCAATACTGGTACATAATTATTGTTACCAAAAAATTCGGGTTATTGTTGTAGTGAGCCATCTTTTCTAGAGGCTCCTCTATTATCATGCTGTTAACTGGGTTCAGATCACAAGTTGTACAGTGTGATTGGTGTGGCTGGTATGAGTCTTACCCGGGATTCAAAATCCTTCCTTATTGTGTACGCTCGTCCGGGCACAGTATCCTAACTGAGGCTTGGAGGAGGGTCATAGGGGGAGGAGCCAGTGCACACCAGGTGATCCTAAAGCTTTCTTTAGATGTGCCCAGTCTCCTGCGGAGCCGCTATTCCCCATGGTCCTTACGGAGTTCCCAGCATCCACTACGGACTACGAGAAATAGAATTATCGGTAAGTAAATTCTTATTTTTTTTTGTAGACCTGTCAACATTTTAAATATCGGTATTTTGACAGTGTCTACATTTTTAATGTCGGTATTTTGACTTCGTCTGTATTTTGATCATCGGTTTATGGTTGTCAGTATTTTGACAGTCGGGATTTTGATTGTAGGTAAATTGACTGCATCCCTTCCGCAAGATGACTGCTGTGAACTTTGATGATAATTACATTACAACTCTTACAGCTTGAATTGCTGAATGAGCCTGTTGGCCTTATATGGTACTTGTACAATTATACCTATTGACTCAGTGGCCACTTTATTATGGCACCTTTCTATTACTGGATAAAACCTCACATTTCCCCCAGAACAGCCTGAATGTAACATGGTGTTGGAAACATTGCTTAGAGCAGGCATGTCCAAACTGCGGCCCTCCAGCTGTTGAGAAACTATACATCCCAGCATGCCCTGACACAGCCTTATAATTCTCTGACAGCAGAACTGTGTCAGGGCATGCTGGGATATGTAGCTTGACAACAGCTGGCGGGCCGCAGCTCGGACATGCCTGACTTAGAAGTTCTGGCTCATGGTAACATGATAGGATCACACAGTGACGGCAGATTTGTCATCTGCACATTCATGCTGTGAGTCTCCCATTTCCACTGTAGGCTTTGTTGTGTGTGAAAAACCCATGACATCGTCCGTTTCTGAGATAGTCCAAGCCATATGACACAAGCGATCATTCCGTGGACAAAATAACTTAGATCTTATTTCTTCCTATTCTGAGGTTTGGTCTGATAACTACTGAACCTCTTGGTGTGTGCTTTTATACATTGTGGTTCTGGCACATGATTGGCTGATCAGATATATGCATTAACAAGTAGGTGTACCTAATAAAGGGGCCACTGAGTACTCGTATGTGTGCGGATATTTAAAACTATTATATGGGCTCTTCTCTTGCAGGGCGCATGTTACGCTGTGTGCGGTGCCCTGTGGCATATCACAGTGGAGACAGCTGTGTGGCTGCAGGCAGCCTTATTCTCTCTTTTAGTCTCATCATTTGCAGCAACCATTCCAAACGCAGCGGGCATTCATCCTGCGCTGTTAACGTGAGCTTCTGCTTCGTGTGTGCTCGAGGTAAGCAATGTGAGATGTGTACGTTGTATGTTAGAGCACATGGGTGGTTAGTAAGTGGGCATTCTCTTAGTGCTAACTCCTAAAAGCAGTAATTGAGAATAGTGTATGTAGTGTGCTTACATTTCTGTGTTATTTATAGACCCATCACTCTGTTACACTACATGTTTGCAAGGGATACAGTAAGGAACTGGCAGTTGGGGAAGAAATAGTTGGAAACATAGATATGATAAAGTTATGCTATGTGGGCATGGGGAGAAATATTGGGTGATGCAAAGACACCACATTTTTAGGGGAAGCAGTGAAATGTGGAGAAGCATGTGCAGAAAATGGGAGAGACAAGGAGAAGCTGGGAATGTGAAGGGAATAGATATAAGAATACATGGTTCCTGTGATGGGAATAGATAGGTGAGGAGGAGCCTAGCACATGTGGGGAAACGGGAGAAGTGAGGAGGAACCTAGCGCATGGGAGGAGAAGGGTAGAGGTGAGGAGGAGGACAGGCACATGTGGGGAATGAGAGGTGTGAGAAAGAGACTGACACATGGTAGGAAAACAAGAGAGGCTAGGAAGAGGAGACCGACACATGGTAGGAGAATGGGAGAGGTGTGGAGGAGACCGGAACATTGTAGAAGAACATGAGAGGTGTCGAGGAGGCCACACATGCTAGGGGAACAGTAGTGGTGAGGAGAAGCACAGCATACGAAATGTGAACGGAAGAGGTGAGGAGGAGACCGGCACATTGTAGAAGAACGGGAGAGGTGAAGAGGAGACTGCACATGGTAGGGGAACGGGAGAGGTGAGGAGCAGCACAGCAACACTGTAGGTCAGTGGTTCCCAACCATGGTCCCCAAATACCCCCAACAGTTCATATTTTCCAAGTCTCACAGGATTGCAAGTTAAATAATTAGGTCCACCTATGGGTCTTTTAAAATGTGCCAGTGATACCCCTTTCACACCAGCCTATTTTACCTTGTTGACCCCGTCAACAACCCGGGTGTAGCGCTGGTGTGAAAGGGTCCCGGGACAAAATCCCGGGAATCATGCCCCGGCATTTCAACCCTGCTATATGTACCAGGGTTGTTCCGGGATCTTCCCGGGATCCTGGCCAGTGTGAACGGTGCAGGGACATGTCCCGCCTTCTCGGGTTGCCTCTGCTGATGCTGATTGGCTATGCAGGGCATCTTCGTGGTGTTGTGATTTTTCAGAGCCGTGCAGAGGCATCACACAGCGTGGAGGCAGTTACTTGCAGCTCTGTGGCACAACAGACCCCCGTAGCGCTTTTTAACCCCTGCAGCCCTGCAATGTCTTGGATAAAAGAGGAGGTGAGGGAGCTTTTAAGCATTAGAGGGGAAGAGGAGATCCGGCGCCAGATCACAGGCACTGTAAAGGATGCTCACACATACACAGTGGTACTCTGTCGGCCATGATTGCTGCAATGAGGTGAGCAGGCCTGCCCTCCCTTCCTCTCTCCCTCCTTCTCTGTAATGACCGCATCTTTGTGGGCCTAAAAAAGGCTATTTCTAATGACATTCTCATAAAATGTAGGGCCATCCCAATTTCAGTATGAAAGGTGCCGACCCGGGACGCCCCGGCTCCAAATGCTGGTGTAAACGGGGGCCCAACCCGGGAATGTCCCTGCATGATCCTGGGACCGAATTCCCGGGTAAGTCCCTGCATTTTTGGTATGAAAGGGCTATGAGTAATGAATACACCTGTTCAACTGCTAGATGACCTGGAAAACATAAACTGTTGGGGGTACTTAAGGACCGAGGTTGAGAACCACTGCTGTAGGTGAACGGTAGAGGTGAGGAGGAGATGTGCGCATGGTAGGGAAACGGAAGAGGTAAGGAGCAGCACAGCACATGGTAGATGATCAGGAAAGGTGAGGAGAATCACAGCACACGGCAGGGGAACGGTAAAGGTGAGAAGGACACCAGCATGTGCTAGGATAATGGTAGAGAAGAGGAGGAATATACCAAACTTGGGGTAAAAAATGCAATAGACACGCAAATAAATTGAGAGAGTATAAAGTAGCAGGAGACCTGGACATGGCTTTATATTTTTTACACTGACGTGTTATTCTTTCTATGTTTGGAATTTAAATTGACATTATAATACAGCTATAGCTGTATTATAACCATACAGTGTTCTGTGAAATGTAAGTACATTATGACTATAAGTGATGCTCTATTATGCAGCATCATCCGTTTTTAATGATGTGAATCAACTGACCGTGGTTTAAAGAAAAAGAAAAATTCACCCAAAACGATTACAGGCCAGGAAATGTCAGTGTGTTTACAGACATTCACCTTCTCGTATCTCCTTGATCTGTGTTGTCTTGTTTCTCTCAGTTTAGAGTTCTGTACTATTGCAAAAATACCCAATAAAATAAAGGGCATAATGAAAAGAAATGTTGAAACACACAACATAAAAACAAGAATATGGAAGATCGGGGTAAATTTACTGAGCAGCAGTTTTCAGCAGTTTGACGTTGGATTTAAAGGGGCGTGAATATTAAATGCAAAACACCCCAGGTTTTTAAATCCAGTGGCCGAAGATGCAGCGTTGTGAAAAGCGCTACTTGGTAAACTCACCCCTAGGAAGGGAGTATGCATAGAAAACTGGTTTATTCTGAAATATAACAGGGAAACCGAGATTAATGACAAAATAGTGTATGTTGACAATTCCCATCTAATTAACAAATGTAATTATTTGGTAGTATAATATTACATCTACAAGTTACCATGTTTGTTAGCAATTCAGACATTTGGTTATATACCAGTTTTATACATCGTCTGAGGTGTCATTCTGGCACCAAATAACTATACTGATTGAATGAGATTTCTAGATTAAATTGTACTTAAAGAGTTTAAGATTTTAACTGCTAGCTATTATGCTTTGTACATTTTTGTTGCTTGATCATTGTTGGTAATTAAGATTTAGGGGTCTATTTATTAAGCCTTGGAGAGAGAGAAAGTACCAGCTCCTCACCTTGGAGAGAGATAAAGTACCAGCTCCTCACCTTGGAGAGAGATAAAGTACCAGCTCCTCACTGCCATGTTACAGGCTGTGTCTGAAAAATGACAGACAGGAGCTGGTTGGTTTTCCGTCCACTTTCTCTCTCCAAGGCTTAGTACATAGACCTCTTAATCTAAACTCTGTTTCCAGCCAGAATGTAATTAAATTTCTGTGTATAAATCCCTTTAAATGGTATATTAGTTCATAGCAGAACCCACCCACAGATAAAGAATGTGTAAAACTCCCTGACCAGAAGCAGCCTATATAGAGTCTTTTGTTCTTATTTATTCACATCTCCTTCAATGTTTTTATTTTAACAAACTCATTGCTCATTACCTGCTTTACAAACAGCAATTACACTTGATAATGTCCCGGTGACAATTCCCAGACAATACTGTATTCTGGATGACATGTTTGTAGCTGTATACAGGCAGTAAGGGTCTGTTTTGGATATAAAGAATACAATTGGCACAGACCATATGGATATATGAATCCAAAAATCCATATTCTGCAAAAAGTCTTTAATCCCATAAGTAACTGGAAAGTAGTATTTTCACCACTAGGAGGCATTCTATGAGAGCTGTAACCCATAGCAACCAGATCCGATCCTGCAGAAAATGTAATAGTGTGAACTGCAGGTGCCGGTGGGTTCCCGGTGAGTATGGCTGATGTTTAAATGTACTAATTATTTCACTGTCTAAACCAGATGGCTTTGCTTTGTTAAATGATTGCTACTTTAAACCATCAGACGCATGGGGAACCCACAGATGCCTGCAGTTCGCGGATTATTACAGTTATCCCTCTGTCTTTAATCTAGTACAAAATAAATCCTACAACTGATTATTGACATGTAACTATCCGTTTTCATAAACCTATTTAATCTCATGTATATGAGACAGACAAACAGCTTTCCCCATGTGCCTTACCATGTATGGATAATATTCCTTTTCTGTGACTTCATGGTGAAAGTCTGGTGCCAACTAAGCTGTGGAAAACAAGGATGTGGTAATAAGTATGAGAAGGAAATTTTGATTTGATGATCTGTAAACTGCAACAGCAGCAGAGACCTTAAATATGAAGAGAGAATTCTGGTCTCACCTTTCTCATAGTCAGTGAGCTGTTAATGAGAGGAAATTGTAGGATATGTAATCATGGTAGTGGTAAGATCATTCTGCCCTCAGTAATATACAGTTATTTATACCACAATTCCCAAGGCAGGTAATGAGTTATCAAGTGTATTAGCTGCTTGGATAATTTACTGCAATATGAAAAAGGAAATTGGGTTGTCCTTCATGGTGTCCATGTGGCTCTAGATTAACATTTTACTGCTAGAAAGCAAACAGGTTGACTATAACTTTCTGCTGTGGATAACACCCACTGTGCCTATCAGTTTGTTTTTGTATGCCATGTATATCGGACATGCGGGGGGAGCGGATGTAATGGCTTGCGAGACGGCCGTAGCTCTGAGATTTCGGATGAACTTGTACATTTTTTTAAAGCAGCAAACGTTTAAAAGGCAAAACCAACCAGGTTTTGCCTTGTTAACGTTTGCTGCTTAAAAAAACAACAACGTACGAGTTCGGCCGAAGTCTCGGCGCTTCGGCCGTCTCGCAAGCCATTGCATTCGATCCCTTGCGTTCATATTCAGTATGACTCAGAATCAGACCCACTGTTTATAATGCTCTAAGCAGACACTATCAGATCCATAGCATAGAAAGAGTATAGGTTGTTCTTAGTCCGGCTTAAATTAATTCAAATATTTGTAAAAATAAGAGCTAAATTCTAATTGATTAATAAACCACCAACCACCTTTTGGTGGCAGCGTGTCTTCCTTCTGATACATATATTTATGTGCTGTATCTAATCATTTTAAATCTAGTAAACTCCGCACTACCAGCTTCCGTTGCAATAACAGTGCTGGGTGGCTGTGTCCTGGCTTTAGAATAGGTTCCGAGCTATAGTGTGTGTCTGATGTAAATGTGTTGCTTTTTAATGGATAGTGTGTTATCAGATAAATCAAAAGTGATTTATTACAGTACTTACCACCCTCCATTTGGTCCATGCGCTGTGCTGCGCGACACACTCTTCTCCCAGCCTCAAAATGAGCTGAGTGGGTGTTGAATTGCTCCTCCGCCCATGAAGTGCCCAGGTGAATCGCAGCTCCTGGTAAAGTAAATTCAGAATGACTGCAGATACAAATCTTATACTGAGCGTGGCAGTGAGATATTCAGTTTCACCAGGTGAAGAGTGAGACGTTGGTAACTTTTGTTAACCGTAATATCCTTTTCCCTGAGTCTGTGGGGACACGGCTAATGGGTTATATTTCACCCCTAAAAAGCACAGAGCACTGGATAAAGAATATATCTTCTCTATAAACTCACTGCTTCGCTGTCCCTACTACATTTATAAGTAGTACAGCATAGACACCATAAGAACAACAAAAGAGATCACATTTTCTGGGTAATTTTGGTCTATATCCCCAAGAACCTCAGATTTAAGAAGAAACCGCAAAAAACGAAAAAAAAAAAACCTTTTTTTATTTATTTTTTCGCTCGTCTTCAATAGAGGATCATGGATAATTTAAATGCCCAAATCCACCCATAAAGGGAGGGAAAGTTGCCTAAGAATGAAAAATCAACTAAAGGATCTATTGAGCTTCCTGATGAAGGTTGCTTCCACAGAGGCAGCAATATCCACCATGCAAGCCTGGTCTTCAGTACTCCTTTATATATGGCCTAAAAAGGAATGAACAGCCATGTTGAAATTTGTGTAATCAAAATGGGCTTATCCGGTAGGTGATTGGTTTTTAGGGCTCCAACAGGGTGTAGTGATTCCCAGGGTACTAAACTATTTAAAAGGTTTTCTCTCTGAGGAAAAAGTCCACAGAAATTGGTTTTGCCTGCATCATCCTCCATCCCTGCTGTGATCGGCTCCTACAAGTCTGGCAGGTGATTTCATAAAGATTATAAAGTACATAAAGGGACCATAGCTTGTCTGCCTTATTAAGTGTGAGTGGAAAAGTTTGGCCTCATTGTCAGCACTCAGGCAAGCCCCCTGGATAGCTATACATCGGAGGGCTGCAAATACATCTAATTGTCAAACGTGTAATCAACAGTTCTTAAATAACAGGTACATATTAATACCTGTAATGTACAGTAATGTACAAATGAACTGAGACATAGTACGTTTTTATGTATAGCGTTTTTTCAGGACATATTGGGGTCGTTTCAGTTTGCTCATATATCAGCCAGTAATGGTACATCTGACATCAAGTTTTCCTGTGCACCTTGCATGTGATGGTTATACATTCATAATGTTAACATATACGTTATGGTAAGAACTTACCGTTAATAACGGTATTTCTCCTAAGTCCACAGGATAACAATGGATTTGCACCAATCGGTCAAAGCTTTTCCGGCCTCCCAGGATGCAACGGGCCCGTCCATATTTCCCTGCCTCCTTGCTCAGGCAAATCAGTTGTATTCCAAAGCTCAAGGCAGGAGCATAATAGATAGCCCTAATCAGACGATAAGAACACACATGCACACCCTTCCGTACAAGAAGGAAGAGGTTAGTGAGTAAAAGGATCCTCAAATCAAGTGCGTCAGGCTGGGATCCCTGTGGACTTAGGAGAAATACCGTTGTCAACGGTAATTTCTTACCATAACATATTTCTCCGGCAGGATCCACAGGTTAACAATGGGATTTCCCAAAACAATTTAGTGGTGGGGACGCTCCTGATTGGACAGCAGAATCCTTTGCTCGAATTCAACGTCATGAGAGGCAAAGGTATCCAAGGCATAATATCTGATGAATGTGTTAATGGAAGACCATGTGGTTGCCTTACATATCGGTTCTGCTGAAGCACCACGTTGTGCTGCCCATGATGGACCTACCTTACGCGTAGAGTGAGCAGAGACATTAGCCAGAACAGGGAGATCAGCCTGAGAATATGCTTCTGAAATCGTCATCCAAAGCCATCTCGCCAGTGTCTTCTTATCAGCAGTCCATCCTCTCTTGTGAAATCCGTAGAGAATGAAGAGAGAATTTGTCTTTCTGATGGCACTGGTACGATCCACGTAGATCCGCTCCCGCAGAAAGGCCCGGTACCTGGAAAGCCGGGACTACAATTTCTTCATTAAGGTGGAATTTAGACACCACCTTCGGAAGATACCCAGCTCTAGTTCTGAGAATTGCTTTATCTGGATAAAATATCAGAAATGGGGAACGACATGATAATGCCCCTAAATCTGATACTCTTCTAGCTGACGCCATAGCCAGTAGAAAGAGAACTTTAGCTGACAACCATTTAAGATCCACTTTTATTAAGTGGTTCAAATGGGGCAACTTGAAGGGCTTTCAGAACTAGATTTAAGCCCCAAGGCACTGTAGGAGGAACAAAAGGAGGTTGAATGTGCCGCATTCCCTGGAAAAAAGTACGCACATCCTGTAAATTGTCAATTTTCTTTTGGAACCATACAGTCAATGCCGACACTTGCACTCTCAAGGAAGCCACCTTCAAACCTTTATCCATTACTGCCTGAAGGAATGCTAAGACCTTGGAAACTCTGAAAGCCTTAGGGGGTCCATTTTCCGTTCACTGCACCAATGAATATAGGTTTGCCATATTCGGTGATAAATGCGAGCTGAGGAAGGTTTCCTTGCTCTGAGCATAGTTTGAATTACCTGTTGTGAGAATCCCCTTGACTTCAGGATAGATGTTTCAAGTGCCACGCCGTGAAAGACAGTCGATCCAGATGTCTTTGATAACAAGGACCCTGCATCAGTAGATCTGGGCCTTGAGGTAGCAGAAGTGGAACATCCATCGACATCCTCTGCAGATCTGTGTACCAATGTCTTCTGGGCCAAGCCGGAGCTATTAGTATCATGGCACCTTTCCCTTGCATAATTTTTCTCACCACCCTGGGTAATAGGGTGATTGGAGGAAACACATAAGCCAGATGAAAGTCCCATCTCACCGACAGGACATCCACAAAGATCGCTCTGGGGTCCTTTGTTCTTGACCCGTATGCAAGAACTTTGTTGTTCAGACGGGACGCCATGAGATCTAGGTCTGGCCATCCCCACTTGTCTACTAGAGTCTGGAAGACCTCCGAGTGTAGAGACCATTCACTTGCCTGAATAGTGTGTCGACTGAGAAGATCCGCTTCCCAGTTTATGACTCCCGGAACGAACACTGCAGACAAGGCTGGATGATGAAGTTCTGCCCACTTTAGTATGTGACTTACATCCTTCATCGCATGATTCAGATGAGGATTCATCGGAAGATGAAAGCTCAATTAATTCTACTTCGGCATACGAAGAGGAGGAGGAAGGTCTCAGCTCAGTGGATAAAGCAATGAAAGCCATTCTATCCTTAGAGTATTCAGCAGAGCCTTTGTTAAAATCCAAGGCACCTGTGTTTAAACGTCCCAAAACAGTCAAGATTGAGTTTCCAGGGTCAGATCAGTTTACGGAAATTATGGAAAAGGCTTGGGCTACGCCCAATAAGAAGTTTAGAATTCCTAAGAAATGGAATTCCAATTATCCTCTTCCAGCTGGGAATTGTTTAAATAGGGAAGTGGCTCCTAAAGTAGATACGCATGTAATTCGATTAGTGCAAAAATCTACATTACCTTTGCCTTCAACATCATTAAATTATGTCATTGATAGGAGAGTCGATGGTTTTCTAAAAAACATTTTTTACCTGTATGGGGCAGTCATAAGGCCAACTATGGCTTCAGCTTGGATGGGAAAGGCAGTGGCTGCCTGGGCTGATGCATTGGAGGGGGATTGGACGGGCCCATTGCATGCTGGGAGGCCGGAAAAGCTTTGACCGATTGGTGCAAATCCGCTGTCGCTTCATCATATCCATTGTTATCCTGTGGATAACCTGTGGACCCTGCCGGAGAAATTCAGAATATAGACTTCAAAAAGTTTAGCCAATTTGATTTACACAACACTATATAATTCACATTACACCATGATTGAACCTATCTGCTATTGCCCATGGAACACCTGGAAGCTAAAAGTATCCCTGGGTACATCCTTGTGAGCTTTGAGAAGTATGGTGCCTAATATTTACAAAAGTCTCAAGTATCTTGTTTCATCACACCAGTTGAGAAATATGTATATTCAAAATAATAGTTTGGAGGACAATAACCTGAGAAAATACAACAGAATGAAAGAGCACAATGCAGAACCTTAAAAGGAAGATTCATGTCGCACTGTGATGAAACGGTACAGAAGGGTGTCTTACTCTTACTACGATTATCTGGAATCCGCACCAGTTTGGCACTAAGTAACACTGAGAATTCTGATCCAGGTCCTCTGAGGAAAAGAAACAAAAGAAATTATAGATAAATTGGTGTGTTACATCAGGGCAGTTGGGATTTTAATAATCTGATAAATAGATAATGGAAAAACAATGATATCATGCCCGCACTTTGGGTCCGATTCAGAACCGATCGCTGCTGTGCCTTTTTCGCCCAGCGGGCGTTCAGGTCTGAACTGCACATACGTATGCACCGCAATACGCAGAAGCGACGGGCTGCAGCGACGGGGAGCGCCAAGCAGCGATGGAATGGTGAGAAAAAAACTGAACGTTTTAGAGAAGTGTCCGGAAAAACACAGGAGGGACCAGGCGTTTGAAAGGAGTGTTTCTGATGTCAGCTCTGGCCCCGGTCATCGCACTGGAAGAGTAAGTCCTGGGCTGTGCAGAGACTGCACAAACTCCTGTTTGTGCAGCTCTCCTGCACATGCGATAGCACACCTGCACAGCGATTTCCCCCATCCCCTGTAGGCGGCGACTACCTGATCGCAGGGATGAAAAAAAACACACTCTAGCTATCAGGTCTGAATTAGCCCCTAAGGGCTGTATAATTTAACAAGGTCTGTCTACTAAGGAATATTTTCTTCAAAAACTGTAAAGCCAGTTCTGTCAGCCTTAGTGTTTCATAACCTGGGATAGACACTATCCTACTAGGGACACTAACCATTCCACCAGTAGCTTCCAGCTGGAGCCGTAATCCTCATCCAGTCAACTTTTTGGAAACTCCCGCAAAAATGTCCATCATATGTCTGGATTTGGAGAGATGGACTACGTCCCCCTGATTGGAAAAATTATTTTCTCCTTCATGCTTCTCTTACAGATTGTGGACAAAGGGAATTGCTCTTCTCACTGAAGAGGTTAACAAGAGGGTGATGGTTAATTGCATAATAGACCAGTGTTTCTGAAATATCTCTAAAGTATAAGATTGTTTCTAGGGACAAGGAATAAGTGATGATTCACATCAGTCTCTGCTCCATTGAGGCACTTAATGCACAAGTATATGGGAGAACTCAGAGATTACCCACATTAAACAGTCAAAGTTCACACAATAGAACCCTGGTTGCAAATTGAACCCATGATTTAAGTGGTATGAGGCAGTAATGCTGCAAATACATACATATAATTTAACAGAACATACATTGTATGTGGTACAGTCTACACAGTGGAGATCTGATCTCCAGTTATTGATGTAATGGGGTCTGGCGAGCTCTTGACTGTAATAAAATGTGTTTATAATCCAATACCCAGTGCACATAACATTGGGGAATAAAGTTTGAGAAGCTAGATACCTGGCAGTTGGAGCAGCCTAAACTCACCATGTTAAAGGAAGGGGCACAGAGGAATTTCTATTGGCCAAACAGAAAGACCCCATGTGGATAACCAGTGTGCCCCCCCACTGTTAAATACGAGTGATGTATTCACCATCTTGGGGAGGCAACAGCTGTGTGAGATAATTTGTACAGTCTCAACCGTAGTACCCACACTCATGTAGTGCTGGATCTGGATTGTAACAGGAGATAATCACTCGCTCTTGGATACAGATCTTCACCAGGATAATCATGCGCCATATAATCCATGTCCTTTATGGGGGAAGATGGGGCAAAAGGGAGTGGTCAAAACTTGAAATGGGCTCCTGTGGGCAGAGTTCATTCAATACCTTAATTTCTAACATGACCAAAGGAATATCCCTTTTTAGCATCTGGAAAGTATTGTTGTCCAGCTCCCAATGGCTCTAGTGACTCAGAAGCCTTGAAGCATCCAGCAGCTCTTGAATGGCAAAGTGTTATGCAATCCTTCCCTACCCGACTCTGTGAGCCAGGGAGATGAAGAAACTGCTCAGGGAAAGCCCTGCACAAGTAGTTGCCAGAGATCAATGGGCTGACCCTACCACATCTGTTCCCCTGAGTTCTAACCAGCCGTTAGAATCACCTCAAAAGTGTTGAGTTGAGGAAATGCATGTCTCTTCAAAGTTTTTACCAAGTAGAAGAGGTTGAGCCTTCCGTTAGGCCAGGTATAGAAAGAAAGATAAAAACCACAGAGAGAAGCGCTGTCACTAAAGTATTAATATATTTTATTAAAAATGACCTTATTCATATATAAAAGTTATGAGAAAACCTAAACATCCTGTGACTTTAAAAAATCTTTTAGCAGCAACACATCAAAACATGTAACAATTTGTATTCCTCACTAAGGTCTCCTTTGGAACAATGTATCAATCTACCCTTTATATAATGTATAGTAACTCTTGTGATTAACAGGAATTCCTTAGAGTAAGCTCCACGCGTGGGCTGATTGAAACACTTGAAACCATATATTGGTAGAGGGTTTAAAAGTTCATCCGTGATGTATATAGGGATTATTCACATTGATGTCATCCGCTCCATTATTTGTGAAATCCCTATTTAGCTCTTATTTCTCAATAATGCCGTCCAGAATTGATCAGCTTTTCTTATGAAGCTTATAATTGCACAATAACAGATTAAGCATGTGACGCTATTTTGGAGTCTGTTATTATACTTAACCCAACTTATGCAATGGGCAACAATTGTGTTATGTCCGTAGGGCGCCGGCTGCCCGCTCTGGGACACTGCAATAGAATGTGCAGGGCTTGTGAGAAATAATAGATAAAACGCTCACAGTCTCATTCAGATCGGCATAAAAATTCAAAGACTATAATGCTCTCTCACCACTTTCCATCAAGCTTCACCTGGAGCATACTGCTAGCTGTCATAAGCTGAATCTCCGTTTGGTGCGGTGAGCCAAATGCCGAACAGATGCTGGGTGAGGCGCTGAGCGGCGGATGCTGTCGGGGACGTGCTGCAGAAATCAGTCTCTGTTCATGATGGTTAGCTGGATGCCATGCAGAATGTCGGGCAATGTAATCAGACGGATTGCTTGACGCGTTTCTCAGCCTCAATCCTGGGGCTGTTTCCTCAGAAGTCTGAGGAAACAGCCCCAGGATTGAGGCTGAGAAACGCGTCAAGCAATCCGTCTGATTACATTGCCCGACATTCTGCATGGCATCCAGCTAACCATCACGAACAGAGACTGATTTCTGCAGCACGTCCCCGACAGCATCCGCCGCTCAGCGCCTCACCCAGCATCTGTTCGGCATTTGGCTCACCGCACCAAACGGAGATTCAGCTTATGACAGCTAGCAGTATGCTCCAGGTGAAGCTTGATGGAAAGTGGTGAGAGAGCATTATAGTCTTTGAATTTTTATGCCGATCTGAATGAGACTGTGAGCGTTTTATCTATTATTTCTCACAAGCCCTGCACATTCTATTGCAGTGTCCCAGAGCGGGCAGCCGGCGCCCTACGGACATAACACAATTGTTGCCCATTGCATAAGTTGGGTTAAGTATAATAACAGACTCCAAAATAGCGTCACATGCTTAATCTGTTATTGTGCAATTATAAGCTTCATAAGAAAAGCTGATCAATTCTGGACGGCATTATTGAGAAATAAGAGCTAAATAGGGATTTCACAAATAATGGAGCGGATGACATCAATGTGAATAATCCCTATATACATCACGGATGAACTTTTAAACCCTCTACCAATATATGGTTTCAAGTGTTTCAATCAGCCCACGCGTGGAGCTTACTCTAAGGAATTCCTGTTAATCACAAGAGTTACTATACATTATATAAAGGGTAGATTGATACATTGTTCCAAAGGAGACCTTAGTGAGGAATACAAATTGTTACATGTTTTGATGTGTTGCTGCTAAAAGATTTTTTAAAGTCACAGGATGTTTAGGTTTTCTCATAATTTTTATATATGAATAAGGTCATTTTTAATAAAATATATTAATACTTTAGTGACAGCGCTTCTCTCTGTGGTTTTTATTAATTTTTGTTTTTTGAGGCTCAGCACCTCAAATAAGTGAAGCTGCAGTCAGTATTAATATCATCAGTGTCTCATAGCCAGTACACCAGCGCCTACTTATATTTCTTTGTAGATAGAAAGAAAGATGACATCTCTGAGAAGAGGGTGATTCTAGGACAGGCCTGGCCAACCTGTGGCTCTCCAGCTGTTGTGAAACTACAAGTCCCATCATGCCTTGCCACAGTTTTGCTATAAGGGAATGCTAAAACTGTGGCAGGGCATGCTGGGATGTGTAGTTTCACTACATCTGGAGAGCCACAGGTTGGCCAGGCCTGTTCTAGGAGATAAGGAGTCGTTCCTTTCCTGCTGGTCCCATTGTGTTCCCTGATGAAACGTATCTAGTCTATCATAAACAAATGAGAAAACATGGCCCAAATGTGAATGGTGTGGCTTAAATCAATGAAGTGAGAGAATATCAGCACGGCCCTTATTTCACACGGCACAAATGTGTTTTAATATACAGATAATCACTTCTGCTTCAAAGTGCATCTGTGAAGTTCATAATTTGCCCAATATAAAATATAATATGAAGGTCTGAAATTTAAGTTCAGTTTTACAGGGAATCGCTGAGCACCCTGTTGCACAGCAAAAAAAGTCCATAAAGATAGGCCTCTATACCATTTAATCTCATCAAAATCATTTCACAGTGCAGAGTGAAATTTCATTCTTGCCGTTCTTTGCAAAAGTAGAATTATCGGTGTGCCGGCGGCCCACTGCTGCCTGGTGCAAACATGCTCCTCTTGTCAGTACCACTTTCTTGCTTCCCATCACTATACACTTTTGACGGAAATCTTGGTGCATTTGTACAAATTTAGGTGCACGGCTTCATCAGAGCACTTTGTGCTTCGTGTTCGTCGTTAGTAAATAAGGCCTGAGACCAGTCTGTTACTATCTCCTTATTATCTCATTTAAATTAACATTTCTGTTCAACTTGGAAAGACAAATCTCTTTTCAATTCTATTTTTTTTTTTTGCTAAAGTAGTGTAGTATGCCTGACTAATAATATAAGACAGGTAGTTATCTTTAACGTATATTAACCTAAACAGTAGATAGAGTAGATTCAGTCAGTAGAAAACCCACTTCTGCATAGCCCCCAAAATTAAATAATTAGATTTTTTTTTTCCTGCTGAATAAACTACATTGTGTTTTTTCATTGTTCTTGCGAGTTAATACTTTTTATGATGGGAATAATTCCAGTAAACTGCCAGCAGGAGACGTGAGATGTAGACCAACCTCCACTTGTAGTACAGTGTAGTGTGACATTGCTGAGAGATGATTTTATCAGATATGTGTGTAATTGTTCAGTGATTGTGTTGTCCATGAGGCAGGGCACTGACAGACAAGTTTTTTTTTTTCTAGAATGCTTCAATTTTCTGACCAATCTCTCAGCTTAACATAAAATAAATATAGAGTGCTGTTCCCATGTCGCATTATAATGGTTCAACACGCTGCATGTAGCACCTTTCCAGCAGTATTGCACTAGTATGACATGGAAACTAAGCTCCAGTCACTCTGGGGGGTTTCAGTTGTTTTCACCAGCAGCTGTCACCCAACTGAGCAATTCAATTGTTGCTCTAATCAGGCACGAGCAGCTACCGGCACCAGCATTTCCGCTAACAGCCCCGGAGTTAACGAGTTGAAATATGCGAAAAGTCGTCTGTTTGGGTGCTTAAGTAGCACTTTTTGCGTTTAGCCATTTTTTTACGCAGCTAAACCTGGCATTGTAGGGCACAATCAGTGCAATAAAAAAAAACCTGATTGTCTCCCTATCTCCCGTTACTTTAGACAGGAGTTCAGGCGTGAAAATAGAATTGAACCGCCCCCAAAGAAATGCTAATCTATGTGAGAAATTTGTCGCTTTGTAACCCTTCAGTATTAGTGCCTGCAAATCAGGACTTTCTAAAATGCCATCTGATCTGAATGAATTAGTTCTTTCAAAATATTTCTTGGAGTATGCAGTCTCTTAACGTGTTAGTGTATAGTTAAAAGGTAGTTAACCATCCTTTCTGACCTGAATCTAGAGCCACATGTTGACCTTGACAGTATCATTTTCTTTATTTTTTATCATGTCATTCTTTTCAGTCACATTTTCTTTCCATTTGCACATTGTCTTTTTATTTACTTGTATTGTTTGTTGTTTTTGTTTTTCAATTCCTTCCTTATCCTCCACCTCCTCCTCCCCTCCCTACCCTGTGTTGATCCTTGTGGAATCATGGGTGCTTTCATTGACCGCATCTCTCTGTTTGTTTTGTATAGGGCTGATAGTTCAGGATTATACCCTGGTCAGTTCTATGTCCTTTAAGTCCCACTTTCTACTGAATGACTCAAAGCGTGCAGAGTTGATGAAAATACCTATGATTCCTTCTTCCTCGCCAGCTTTCCTAAAGAAATCTGAGAAAGGTAACTGAAAAATAGCTTTTCCCCTTTTTTAATCCCCTTATATCTGCATTTTATTTGTTTTATTTCATTTTTGTTTTATTTTTAATACCATTAAAATACATCCCTGTCTAGCACATGCTGTCCCTCTCCCTTCCTGCTTTGCACGCTACTTGGATTTATATTGAATGCCAAATTAATTTGGGTGTATTGCCTTCCTTTTCTCATTTCTGTGTGTGTTTTGAATGGCTTAAAGGGCTTAAAATAATTATATCTGATTTCATAATTCTTTTTCTTAGCCTTATTTGGATTGAAATAATTCACTTGTGACACCAGCATTAAAGTAGTATTTCAGGTAATGAAAGAGTGCTCATGTTACTTAATTACATTAACAGTAACGTGATTGAGACCTTTTAACCTAAACTTAAGTCATCCAGATATTACCCATATGATCTCAGTACAGGAAGCGATGACAGTAGAGTGTGTAGGACTGTTATATTCTGCAGCTGAAAAACCTAAAATTTATTTTAATTCCGCTATAGCCAAAAATTTAATTTTTACCATTTTCCTTTTCCCAACTAGCAAAATAATTCCAACCTATGGCCCCTCACCATTTAAAACAGATCTGCAAAAGTTTGAATTCTCCAGACATCACTGCAGAGGTCAAGCCTGCCTGTTGTACTGCCCAACTGCTGTTGAGGAATCAACAGTGATGTCGCTTGTTCTGTCGGCCGACTTGGTTTATCAAGACCACAGGTTCTCAAACTCGGTCCTCAGGACCCCACACAGCTCATGTTTTCCAGGTCACCCGTAGATTTTTGAACTGTGACAGCTGGCGATATACAGTGCTTCTGCCAGGTGACCTGGAAACATGAACTATGTGGGGTCCTGAGGACCAAGTTTGACCACCACTGATCTAGACTGAGGTTCATTAGGGCTTTTTTTGTTCAAGGGCTGGCAGTAAGTATCGCCAGGTATCGCCAGCTATAGCTTGTTATGCTAGCCTTAGTGAGGTCTGTGTACCACCACTATGCTTATTCTGTTGTCACCAGCGCTTTTGACTAAAGTATTTATACAACAGTCATTTCTAAAAAAAATAATAATCTTTTTTTATATTGACCGTTTTCTCTACTTTTTGACGATTACTATCATTTTTTTATGTTTTTACTAACTGGAAGTGAAAGCTTAAGTTTGGACATCTGCGCATGTGTGCACCTATTAGTCTGGTCACGCGCACACATACAGTATTCACTCAGACTAGCCCAGCAAACAGGTAAAATAATCCTTACTGCTGCGGGCCCGCATCACTCAGGTAGCAGAGTATCAGTCAGCTGCCTTGGCTAGATTTTAAAGATACTGTGGAATTAGGGTATTTTGTATCATTGCAATAATTGACACCATACAGAAAGAATACTCTTCATTCCCTGGTATATGTACCCTTGGGGATACGTCAGACATACCTTAGCCTTCATACAGGGAGTTTGATAAATTTTAATAAAAAAAGGTGTCTACCAAATTGATTTAATATTCAAAAATCAAATGAGACTTTTAATAAACATTTACAGGCATGGACAAATACCCTTCAATGGGGTATATGCAATTGCGGTCGAATTCCGGCTGGAATCCGACCGTTTTTTAATGCGACACAATTCGACAGTCAGACACCCTCCCGCCGGGACCCGAATTTGACATATTCAATAAAAAACGGATTTGACAGTCCCGCTGTCGAAAAATGGACCAATTGACGGATAGTGTGCGTCCTGGATTCGACTTCATGGACGGCACAAAAGTGTGTAAAAAATCATGGAAAAAAAATGCGTGGGGTCCCCCCTCCTAAGCATAACCAGCCTCGGGCTCTTTGAGCCGGTCCTGGTTGTAAAAATACGGGGGGGGGGAATGACAGGGGATCCCCCGTATTTTAACAACCAGCACCGGGCTCTGCGTCCGGTCCTCATGCCAAAAATACGGGGCACAAAAAACGTAGGGGTCCCCCGTATTTTTAACACCAGCACCGGTCTCCACTAGTCAGAGAGATAATGCCACAGCCGGGGGACACTTTTATATCGGTCCCTGCGGCCGTGGCATTAAATCACTAACTAGTCACCCCTGGCCGGGGTACCCTGGAGGAGTGGGGACCCCTTAAATCAAGGGGTCCCCCCCCCTCCAGCCACCCAAGGGCCAGGGGTGAAGCCCGAGGCTGTCTCCCCCCCCCCCCCCCCCCCCCCATCCAAGGGCTGCGGATGGGAGGCTGATAGCCAAGTGACAAAAATAAAGAATATTGTTTTTTGTAGCAGAACTACAAGTCCCAGCAAGCCTCCCCCGCAAGCTGGTACTTGGAGAACCACAAGTACCAGCATGCGAGGGGGAAACGGGCCCGCTGGTACCTGTAGTTCTACTGCAAAAAAAAAAAAACCAAATAAAAACAGTACACGCACACCGTGAAAGTAAAACTTTTTCTCTGACGTCCTAGTGGATGCTGGGAACTCCAAAAGGACCATGGGGAATAGCGGCTCCGCAGGAGACTGGGCACAACTAAAGAAAGCTTTTAGGTCACCTGGTGTGCACTGGCTCCTCCCACTATGACCCTCCTCCAAGCCTCAGTTAGATTTTGTGCCCGGCCGAGGTTGGATGCACACTAGGGGCTCTCCTGAGCTTCTAAAAAGAAAGTATATAATTAGGTTTTTTATTTTACAGTGAGACCTGCTGGCAACAGGCTCACTGCAGCGAGGGACTAAGGGGAGAAGAAGCGAACCTACCTGCTTGCAGCTAGCTTGGGCTTCTTAGGCTACTGGACACCATTAGCTCCAGAGGGATCGACCGCATGGAACTGGCCTTGGTGTTCGATCCCGGAGCCGCGCCGCCGTCCCCCTTACAGAGCCAGAAGCAAGAAGAGGTCCGGAAAATCGGCGGCAGAAGACATCAGTCTTCACCAAGGTAGCGCACAGCACTGCAGCAGTGCGCCATTGCTCCTCATACACACTTCACACTCCGGTCACTGAGGGTGCAGGGCGCTAGGGGGGGGGCGCCCTGAGCAGCAATAAAAACACCTTGGCTGGCAAAAATACCACAATATATAGCCCCAGAGGCTATATATGTGATAATTACCCCTGCCAGAATCCATAAAAAAGCGGGAGAAAGGTCAGCAAAAAAGGGGCGGAGCTATCTCCTTCAGCACACTGGCGCCATTTCTCCCTCACAGCTCCGCTGGAAGGAAGCTCCCTGGCTCTCCCCTGCAGTCTACACTACAGAAAAGGGTAAAAAAGAGAGGGGGGGCACTAAATTTAGGCGCAGTATATATAACAGCAGCTATAGGGGACATAATTCAGTTAGTCCCTGCATTATATAGCGCTCTGGTGTGTGCTGGCATACTCTCACTCTGTCTCCCCAAAGGGCTTTTGTGGGTCCTGTCCTCTGTTAGAGCATTCCCTGTGTGTGTGCGGTGTGTCGGTACGGCTGTGTCGACATGTTTGATGAGGATAATGATGTGGAGGCGGAGCAGATGCCTATAGAAGGGATGTCACCCCCTGCGGGGCAGACACCTGAGTGGATGGACTTATGGAAGGAATTGCGTGCACGTGTCGACTCCTTACACAAAAAATTTGACGACATGCCAAATGCGGGACAGCCGGCTTCTCAGCTCGTGCCTGTCCAGGCTTCTCAAAGGCCATCGGGGGCTCTAAAACGCCCGCTACCTCAGATGGCAGACGCGGATGTCGACACGGATACTGACACCAGTGTCGACGACGATGAGTCTAGTCTAATGTCCACTAAGGCCATTCGTTGCATGATTGAAGCAATGAAAGAGGTGTTACAAATTTCTGATATAAACCCAGGTACCACTAAAAAGGGTATTATGTTTGGGGAGAAAAAACTACCTGTAGTTTTTCCCCCATCCGAAGAATTAAATGAAGTGTGTGAAGAAGCGTGGGCTTTCCCTGATAAAAGATTGGTAATCTCTAAGAAGTTACTAATGGCGTTCCCTTTCCCGCCAGAGGATAGGTCACGTTGGGAGACACCCCCTAGGGTGGATAAAGCGCTCACACGTTTGTCTAAAAAGGTGGCACTACCGTCTCCGGATACGGCCGCCCTCAAGGAACCTGCTGATAGAAAGCAGGGGGCGATCCTGAAGTCTGTATATACACACTCAGGCATTATACTTAGACCAGCTATTGCGTCAGCATGGATGTGCTGTGCTGCCGCTGCGTGGTCAGATTCCCTGTCAGAAAATATTGACACCCTAGACAGGGACACTATTCTGCTAACCATAGAGCATATAAAAGACTCAGTCTTATACATGAGAGATGCACAGAAAGAGATCTGCCGGCTGGCATCTAAAATAAGTGCATTGTCCATTTCTGCTAGGAGAGGCTTATGGACTCGCCAGTGGACAGGGGATGCAGATTCAAAAAGGCACATGGAAGTTTTGCCTCATAAGGGGAGAAGTTATTTGGGGATGGTCTCTCGGACCTAGTTTCCACAGCAACTGCTGGGAAGTCAGCATTTTTACCCCATGTTCCCTCACAGCCTAAAAAGGCGCCGTTTTATCAGGTACAGTCCTTTCGGACTCAGAAAAACAGGCGTGGAAAAGGCGGGTCCTTTCTGTCCAGAGGCAGAGGTAGGGGAAAAAGGCTGCAACAAACAGCAGGTTCCCAGGAGCAAAAGTCCTCCCCCGCTTCTTCCAAGTCCGCCGCATGACGGTGGGGCTCCACAGGCGGAGCCAGGTACGGTGGGGGGGCGCCTCAAAAATTTCAGCGATCAGTGGACTCGCTCACAGGTGGATCCCTGGATCCTGCAAATAGTATCTCAAGGGTACAAACTGGAATTCGAGGCGTCTCCACCCCACCGGTTCCTAAAATCTGCCTTGCCGATTACTCCTTCAGACAGGGAGGCTGTGCTAGCGGCAATTCACAAGCTGTATTCCCAGCAGGTGATAATCAAGGTGCCCCTACTTCAACAAGGACGGGGTTACTATTCCACACTGTTTGTGGTACCGAAACCGGACGGTTCGGTGAGACCCATTTTAAATTTGAAATCCTTGAACACATACATAAAAAAATTCAAGTTCAAGATGGAATCGCTCAGGGCGGTAATTGCAAGCCTGGACGAGGGGGATTACATGGTATCCCTGGACATCAAGGATGCTTACCTGCATATCCCCATTTACTATCCTCACCAGGAGTACCTCAGATTTGTGGTACAGGATTGCCATTACCAATTCCAGACGCTGCCGTTTGGACTCTCCACGGCACCGAGGGTGTTTACCGAGGTAATGGCGGAAATGATGATACTCCTTCGAAGAAAGGGAGTTTTAATTATCCCGTACTTGGACGATCTCCTAATAAAGGCGAGGTCCAAGGAGCAGTTGTTGGTGGGAGTAGCACTATCTCAGGAGGTGCTACACCAGCAAGGTTGGATTCTGAATATTCCAAAATCAAAGCTGGTTCCGACGACACGTCTACTGTTCCTGGGTATGATTCTGGATACAGTCCAAAAAAAAAAAAAAAAAAAAGTGTTTCTCCCGGAGGAGAAAGCCAAGGAGCTGTCATCTCTAGTCAGAGACCTCCTGAAACCAAAGCAGGTATCGGTGCATCACTGCACGCGGGTCCTGGGAAAGATGGTGGCTTCTTACAAAGCAATTCCTTTCGGCAGGTTCCATGCCAGAATTTTCAGTGGGACCTGTTGGACCAATGGTCCGGATCGCATCTTCAGATGCATCGCCTAATAACCCTGTCTCCAAGAACCAGGGTGTCTCTGCTGTGGTGGCTGCAGAGTGCTCATCTTCTAGAGGGCCGCAGATTCGGCATACAGGACTGGGTCCTGGTGACCACGGATGCCAGCCTTCGAGGCTGGGGGGCAGTCACACAGGGAAGAAACTTCCAAGGACTATGGTCGAGTCAGGAGACTTCCCTACACATAAATATTCTGGAACTAAGGGCCATTTACAATGCCCTAAGTCAGGCAAAATCCCTGCTTCTACACCAGCCGGTACTGATCCAGTCAGACAACATCACGCCATGTAAATCGACAGGGCGGCACAAGAAGCAGGATGTCAATGACAGAAGCCACAAGGATTCTCCGATGGGCGGAAAATCACGTACTAGCACTGTCAGCAGTGTTCATTCCGGGAGTGGACAACTGGGAAGCAGACTTTCTCAGCAGGCACGACCTACACCCGGGAGAGTGGGGACTTCATCCAGAAGTCTTCACGCTGATTGTAAATCGATGGGAACGGCCACAGGTGGACATGATGGCGTCCCGCCTAAACAAAAAACTAGAGAGATATTGCGCCAGGTCTAGGGACCCTCAGGCGATAGCTGTGGACGCTCTAGTGACACCGTGGGTGTACCAGTCAGTTTATGTGTTCCCTCCTCTGCCTCTCATACCAAGGGTACTGAGAATAATAAGAAAACGAGGAGTAAAGAACAATACTCGTGGTTCCGGATTGGCCAAGACGTGTGTGGTACCCGGAACTTCAAGAGATGATCTCAGAGGACCCATGGCCTCTGCCGCTCAGACAGGACCTGCTGCAGCAGGGGCCCTGTCTGTTCCAAGACTTACCGCGGCTGCGTTTGACGGCATGGCGGTTGAACGCCGGATCCTGAAGGAAAAGGGCATTCCGGAGGAAGTCATTCCTACGCTGATTAAAGCCAGTAAAGATAAAACTGCAAAGCATTATCACCGCATATGGCGGAAATATGTTGCTTGGTGTGAGGCCAAAAAGGCCCCAACAGAGGAATTTCAATTAGGTCGATTTCTGCATTTCCTACAAGCAGGAGTGACTATGGGCCTGAAATTAGGCTCCATTAAGGTACAGATCTCGGCTCTGTCGATTTTCTTCCAGAAAGAACTAGCTTCACTACCTGAAGTTCAGACGTTTGTGAAAGGAGTGCTGCATATTCAGCCCCCGTTTGTGCCTCCAGTGGCACCTTGGGATCTCAACGTGGTGTTGAGTTTCTTAAAATCACATTGGTTTGAGCCACTTAAAACCGTGGATCTAAAATATCTCACGTGGAAAGTGGTCATGTTATTGGCCTTGGCTTCAGCCAGGCGTGTGTCAAAATTGGCAGCTTTGTCATGTAAAAGCCCTTATCTGATTTTCCATATGGATAGGGCGGAATTGAGGACTCGTCCCCAGTTTCTCCCTAAGGTGGTATCAGCTTTTCACTTGAACCAACCTATTGTGGTGCCTGCGGCTACTAGGGACTTGGAGGATTCCAAGTTACTGGACGTAGTCAGGGCCTTGAAAATTTATGTTTCCAGGACGGCTAGAGTCAGGAAAACTGACTCGCTATTTATCCTGTATGCACCCAACAAACTGGGTGCTCCTGCTTCTAAGCAGACTATTGCTCGCTGGATTTGTAGCACATTTCAGATGGCGCATTCTGCGGCTGGACTGCCGCATCCTAAATCAGTAAAAGCCCATTCTACAAGGAAGGTGGGCTCATCTTGGGCGGCTGCCCGAGGGGTCTCGGCTTTACAACTTTGCCGAGCTGCTACTTGGTCAGGGGCAAACACGTTTGCAAAATTCTACAAATTTGATACCCTGGCTGAGGAGGACCTTGAGTTCTCTCATTCGGTGCTGCAGAGTCATCCGCACTCTCCCTCCCGTTTGGGAACTTTGGTATAATCCCCATGGTCCTTTTGGAGTTCCCAGCATCCACTAGGACGTCAGAGAAAATAAGATTTTACTCACCGGTAAATCTATTTCTCGTAGTCCGTAGTGGATGCTGGGTGCCCATCCCAAGTGCGGATTGTCTGCAATACTTGTACATAGTTATTGTTAACTAAAGGGTTATTGTTGAGCCATCTGTTGAGAGGCTCAGTTGTTTTCATACTGTTAAACTGGGTATAGTATCACGAGTTATACGGTGTGATTGGTGTGACTGGTAGGAGTCTTACCCGGGATTCAAAATCCTTCCTTATTATGTCAGCTCGTCCGGGCACAGTGTCCTAACTGAGGCTTGGAGGAGGGTCATAGTGGGAGGAGCCAGTGCACACCAGGTGACCTAAAAGCTTTCTTTAGTTGTGCCCAGTCTCCTGCGGAGCCGCTATTCCCCATGGTCCTTTCGGAGTTCCCAGCATCCACTACGGACTACGAGAAATAGATTTACCGGTGAGTAAAATCTTATTATACCATACATGCACGCCGACACACACTTACCTATGTTCACACGCCGAGTCGGTCCACTTCTCCATGTAGAATCCATGGGGTACCTGAAAATAAAATTATACTCACAAAAATCCTGTGTAGCATCTGTCCTCTTCTGCTTTTAATCCACATACTTGGCAAAAAAAACAAACCGGAAAACATGATCCACGCACTGAAAGGGGTCCCATGTTTACACATGGGACCCCTTTCCCCGACTGCTGAGACCCTCCGTGACTTCTGTCACAGAGGGTCCCTTGAGCCAATCAGGGAGCGCCACGTCGTGGCACTCTCCTGATTGGCTGTGCGCGTCTGAGCTGTCAGACGGCACATAGCACTGCCGCTCCATTATTGCCGCTGACCGCGAGTAACCTCACCGCTGACCGCAAAGTTCCCACCATTGAAGATAATGGAACGGCATAGTGCTATGCGCCGTCTGACAGCTCAGACGCGCACAGCCAATCAGGAGAGTGCCACGACGTGGCGCTCCCTGATTGGCTCAAGGGACCCTCTGTGACAGGAGTTACGGGGGGTCTCGGCAGTCGGGGAAAGGTGTCCCACGTGTAAACATGGGACCCCTTTCAGTGCGTGATCCGGGTTTTGCGTTTTATTTTTTTGCCAAGTACTTGGATTACAAAAAAGAAGAGGACAGATCTACACTGGTTTTTGGTGAGTATAATTTTATTTTCAGGTAACCCGTGGATTCTACTTGGAGAAGTGGACCGTGTCGGCGTGTGAACATAGGAAAGTATGTGTGTGTCGGCGTGCATGTATGTAATAAAGTTTTACTTTCACGGTGTGCGTGTACTGTTTTTATTTGGGTATTTTTTTTGCAGTAGAACTACAGGTACCAGCGGGCCCGTTTTCCCCCCGCATGCTGGTACTTGTGGTTCTCCAAGTACCAGCTTGCGGGGAGGCTTGCTGGGACTTGTAGTTCTGCTACAAAAACAATATTCTTTATTTTTGTCACTTGGTATCCGCAGCCCTTGGATGGGGGGGGGGGGGGGACAGCCTCGGGCTTCACCCCTGGCCCTTGGGTGGCTGGAGGGGGGGACCCCTTGATTTAAGGGTTCCCACTCCTCCAGGGTACCCCGGCCAGGGGTGACTAGTTAGTGATTTAATGCCACGGCCGCAGGGACCGATATAAAAGTGTCCCCTGGCTGTGGCATTATCTCTCTGACTAGTGGAGCCCGGTGCTGGTGTTAAAAATATGGGGGACCCCTACGTTTTTTGTCCCCCGTATTTTTGGCATGAGGACCGGACGCAGAGCCCGGTGCTGGTTGTAAAAATACGGGGGATCCCCTGTCAATTTTTCCCCCGTATTTTTACAACCAGGACCGGCTCAAAGAGCCCGAGGCTGGTTATGCTTAGGAGGGGGGACCCACGCATTTTTTTTCACGATTTTTAACCCAACCCCACCCCTTCCCACTGAAAAACATGCTCTGATCTCTCCATATTATTTTAGTCAGTAAAAAAAAAATATATATATATATATATATATATATTCTTTAAAAAAAATATATAAATAATGCTTGTGGCTCCTAATAGACAAACCAAGTACATAATCCCTTCTAATATAAATAGATATGCTATTAGCAATAAAAAAAAACACACAAAAAAACATGTTTTTTAAAAAATTTATTAGATCCCGCCAGCAAAATGAGGCGGACTGAAATTGACGAAATGACTGTCGAAAAGCACTGTTGTCGAATCGACATTCTTCAATTGAATATACTTTTGTCGAAAAGCCGCATTTTTACCATTGCAGACATGTCGAATTTGAGTAAAGTTGAATCTGAAACGGCAGGTTTTTTGTCTAAAAGTACTGTATAGCATTTATTTTTTTGTGTCGAAAATGCCCCGTTTTTCGACATTTGCGGCAATTCGACCGCAATTGCATATACCCCTATGCCTGTAAAAGATTAATAGACCGCAGGGTACATTGTATCTGTATAATGACAAAGGTAACTTAAAAAAGTCAAAAGGTGGCCATACTGGGCCTCTTTCAGAGTCACATGTAAAAGCCTTTCTCTGCTTTTTTTTTTTGTGAATGCATGTCTTTTTACACTGTGTGCCTTTTTTCCGACGTGCTTCTGCATACGACTAAGGGGCAGATATGGAATGGGTAGACAGTGGGCATGCAGACACAGGCAAAGTACAGTTAGGGCGTAGTGTGGGCATGTAGTTGCGAATTGCAACTAAAACATCTGGCAACAAGTTACAAACAGCTGGCTGGAGGGGTCTCACGTGCAGGTGCTATAACTTTGTATAAGTTGCACAATGATAGTAATGTGCCTTAGTCGCATGAGGAGACTGCTGTTTAATTTGATATGCGACAATTGTATATCTCTGTGCGACTCAGACTGTATACGGAGCAGAACTGAATGTGTATTGGAAAAAAGCGGTTACATTGTACCATTTCGTATACAGATTGAGAGACTCGGTCGCACACGGATCTACAAGTAATCATAATAATAATTTTATTTACTGTATATAGCGCTCTTTCTGCAGCAGGACATGTCGCATATCAAATTAATCAGCACAGTCCTACTGCATCCTAGCCGCATCGTATTGCGACTGAGACACATTTTTTTCTGTCAATAAGCCATCTGATGCTAGCAGCGTCTCGCAGGAACTGGCACACCGAGAAGGGCTGTAATAATGTATAAGAACTCCTATGTAGCTAAACAGTAAACACTATGTAACTTCTGAACTAACAGGCTTCAAAAATACATCTGATAGCAATGCATGGAGAATTCAAATTTGTATGTCTTGGGAACTAGTCTCATGAATTCCCTGCCCCTAATATAAGGGTCTGTGAAAACTCTGCTACAACAAATAACCTTTTCTTATATATACATGAATAAATAATAGGATTTATTAGTATATTAACCCATTAATTAACCTACAAGAAAAAAGAACAGCCCCCCTCCCATCCTTCTGCTGCATTGCCATTCCAGTAGCCCTTTGTGGCTTCCATACAGTTTGGTTGCCTGAGCGGAGTTCTAGGTTCTGGCACTATAATATACATAATACAGCTGAGCAATCTGTGGTGTTCTCTGCCTCAGCTGTAGCTCTGAGCTTATTCCCACATGCTTATACTTGCAACCATCCAGATGCTGTGAAACTATACATCCCAGCATGTCCTGCCGCAGAGTTACCATGCACTAGTTAAAACACTGTGCCAGGGGGTGCTGTGATATGTAGTTCAGCAGCTGGATAAATGAATATTCCTCTAGAGTGTTTCCCTACTGGACAAGAGGGCATTGAGTTCTTGGCATTTTCTCGATAGGAAATAATGTAAATGTTAACGTGTTGGCTGAGGTATAGTCTAGAAGTTGTCATGGTTTTGTTTTTTTCAGTCCTGCTAGTCATACATGCTAGGGAAATGTCCAGATGATAGGGTGTTATCTTCTCCGATTGTCAGAGATCATCTTTTCTTGCCCATATTCCCTGAACCAAGGCACATAATACTTACTTATAATACTCTTAATATTTAACATCCCCTGAGGCTCTATTTTTGACTAAAATATTTTAATATATCCTACAAACAGAAATGATTATTTCTTATCATTAAATCCTAAAGGTTAAAATGTAATAGCTTTTTCTTTGAAGATCTTTGAATACAATAATGTTCCTGTAATGTAATATACTGTAGAAAGTGAATGAAAACATAATCTGCTTTCTACTGTACCTCTTGTGGCTTTGGCAAGTTTCTAAACACAATTATTTTCAGCCCTCTGCTTGCGCTCCCTTCACCTGGCTTGGACTGAATCATTATTTGTAAGACGTGTCGTGTTTGTAATGTTGCTTGTACACTGAATATATTTCCTCTGAAATGTACATTGCAAGGTGATATGGAAACACCATAAGCATTTCAGCGAAGAAATATAGCTCTGCTGTTTTGTGTGCTCTGCGTTCTTCACAAAGTGATTGGTGAATTCTCTTTTTCTTGGGAAGAAAATGATGGTATCTCACAAGGAGTGTGAATCGGTTTCCTTCCATAATGTTTTCACATGGGGTAATCACTGGGGTTTATGCGTGTTACCCTGCTGGCCCGAACCCCGAGTAGTTATATGTTGCCTGGTGGGATGTTTATTCGTCATACACACTCACACTTTGTAGATACAGGATCATAAATGGTTGACCATTAAAAAAATAATCTTACTCCTTTTAGTTATTGGGTCATTTTACAATTTGTCCTGTTTAATATTACTTATAACTTTTCTATTAATTCATAACACCTCCTATTGCTCCATTTACTGTCTTACTAAAAATCCTCATATTGCCCCATATAAACTCTCCCTTTATAGCCCCTCCTATTACTACATACTGTATAACCTCTCCCTATAACTCTTCCTTTTACTGTATTTAACAACTCCCTATAACTAGTCCTATTACTCAGTATAACCTCTCCCTATATCTCCTATTACTCCATTTTCCCTCTCCCTATACCTCATACTACTTCATCTTCAGCCTGTAACTCCTCCTATTACTACATATGACTGCTCCCTATTACTACATATGACTGCTCCCTGTAACTACTCCTATTACTACATATGACTGCTCCCTGTAACTCCTCCTATTACTACATATGACAGCTCCCTGTAACTCCTCCTATTACTACATATGACTGCTCCCTGTAACTCCTCCCGTTACTACATATGACTGCTCCCTGTAACTCCTCCCGTTACTACATATGACTGCTCCCTGTAACTCCTCCCATTACTACATATGACTGCTCCCTGTAACTCCTCCCATTACTACATATGACTGCTCCCTGTAACTCCCCCTATTACTACATATGACTGCTACCTGTAACTCCCCCTATTACTACATATGACTGCTCCCTGTAACTCCTCCTCCTATTACTACATATGACTGCTCCCTGTAACTCACCCTATTACTACATATGACTGGTCCCTGTAACTCCTCCTATTACTACATATGACTGCTCCCTGTAACTCCTCCTATTACTACTTATGACTGCTCCCTGTAACTCCTCCTATTACTACTTATGACTGCTCCCTGTAACTCCTCCTATTACTACATATGCCTGCTCCCTGTAACTCTCCCCATTACTACATATGACCGCTCCCTGTAACTCCTCCCATTACTACATATGACAGCTCCCTGTAACTCCTCCTCCTATTACTACATATGACTGCTCCCTGTAACTCCTCCCGTTACTACATATGACTGCTCCCTGTAACTCCTCCCGTTACTACATATGACTGCTCCCTGTAACTCCTCCCATTACTACATATGACTGCTCCCTGTAACTCCTCCCATTACTACATATGACTGCTCCCTGTAACTCCCCCTATTACTACATATGACTGCTACCTGTAACTCCCCCTATTACTACATATGACTGCTCCCTGTAACTCCTCCTCCTATTACTACATATGACTGCTCCCTGTAACTCACCCTATTACTACATATGACTGGTCCCTGTAACTCCTCCTATTACTACATATGACTGCTCCCTGTAACTCCTCCTATTACTACTTATGACTGCTCCCTGTAACTCCTCCCATTACTACATAGGACTGCTCCCTGTAACTTCCCCCATAACTAAATATGACTGCTCCCTGTAACTCCTCCTCCTATTACTACATATGACTGCTCCCTGTAACTCCTCCTCCTATTACTACATATGTAAGTGTGAAAAAAGAAAGAGTGGGAGCGCAGAATGAATCCAATATATTATTTTATTTAAAATATTAATATGTCATCCACATAAAAATGCAATACATGAACTAGCCTAAGAATAAACAATTAATATTATATAAATGTAAACGAGACTGCCATATCTCCTGAACAAATATGAATAAAAAACCTTTAATAAACCCTAGTTAGGGCTGCATTAATGCTTCATGAAAATCAGCCGTGCGTCCACGAGCTGAAATGATTGTAAAAAGGAGACTGATAAAAAGTGCCTCTGTTATAAGTCACTGTCCTCCTTATACACAATAGAATCTCATTGGTAGAGAGTGTCCCAGTACTGGACTTGCGGACAACCGTGCTGTAGTATTATGTGGCAAATGGATAGTGATGGTCAAATTCACTTTGTGGTATATCACCTGATGTAGAAGCCTCTCCGTCAAAGGCGCTGTACTGAGCCGGGTTTGCAGCGGCTCTGTGCAGTGAACGTACAGCTGGTCTCGTCACCGGTGAACCATCCAGATGAACACGGTTGTTTAATTCTGCTGAAGGATGCTGTACCAGTCTGGATATGCAACAGTGTAAAAAGACTGGAGCAGCAGATTCTCCGGCCGCTGGTGGAAGAATCCGTATTAATTGCGAAATTTCCTTCTGATGAAACGGCCAGCGTTGTGGGCCGAGAAACGCGTTAAGGTACTCCTTTGAAGGACCTCATTTGGACTGCTATATTCTCCTGACACCCTGTGAGCCGCATGCATCGAGTGGACCGTAGCCGCAATTAATACGGATTCTTCCACCAGCGGCCGGAGAATCTGCTGCTCCAGTCTTTTTACACTGTTGCATATCCAGACTGGTACAGCATCCTTCAGCAGAATTAAACAACCGTGTTCATCTGGATGGTTCACCGGTGACGAGACCAGCTGTACGTTCACTGCACAGAGCCGCTGCAAACCCGGCTCAGTACAGCGCCTTTGACGGAGAGGCTTCTACATCAGGTGATATACCACAAAGTGAATTTGACCATCACTATCCATTTGCCACATAATACTACAGCACGGTTGTCCGCAAGTCCAGTACTGGGACACTCTCTACCAATGAGATTCTATTGTGTATAAGGAGGACAGTGACTTATAACAGAGGCACTTTTTATCAGTCTCCTTTTTACAATCATTTCAGCTCGTGGACGCACGGCTGATTTTCATGAAGCATTAATGCAGCCCTAACTAGGGTTTATTAAAGGTTTTTTATTCATATTTGTTCAGGAGATATGGCAGTCTCGTTTACATTTATATAATATCAATTGTTTATTCTTAGGCTAGTTCATGTATTGCATTTTTATGTGGATGACATATTAATATTTTAAATAAAATAATATATTGGATTCATTCTGCGCTCCCACTCTTTCTTTTTTCACACTTACTTTGATCCATTGTTGGGGCAGCCCGCCCACAACTGGTGAGCAGCCGTCTGAATCCAACCACATATAGTGTGTGTATTGTAGAGCGCCAATCTTTTGTGTATATTACTACATATGACTGCTCCCTGTAACTCCTCCTCCTATTACTACATATGACTGCTCCCTGTAACTTCCCCCATAACTATATATGACTGCTCCCTGTAACTATCCCTATTACACTGTTGCCTTTTTCCTTCTATTATAACTTATTTCAAAGCTCCACATAACTCCTCCTTGTTACTCCATGTAAACTATTCTAACAAATACTCTGGACGTCCCAAACTGCTAAAAGGGGTATTTCATTTATTTATTTGTTGTACATGCCCTCCAACATTTGAGAAATACATGAATTATATTATTCTGCTTCCTTTTGTTCTTTAAAACCATGCATTAATTCATTTGCCCAGGGATTTGACACATTGGTGTATGCAGTCTGTGATGTAGCCCAAAAACAGCACCTCTCCTTCCTCCCTATAAAAAGGGAGTGTGCCACCACAAAACTTTGATGCACACCACTTTTTGCCCACAGCTATAACACCCTTTCCTGTAATCAGCAACCCCCATCCACCACCACCACCACCGTGTTCCCTCTTACTCATATTGCTTAAAAGAACTAAAGGAAGTCCGTATTGTATTTAATTTAGAACAAACAACAAGAAAACTGGAGGGCAAAACAAGACTATAAATGTCACTTAAAGATGAAAAATCCTTTAAGACCTTGCTCACATGGAAACATTTACCAGTTGTGTGCTCATTGTTCCATAAAATCTGCAGGATCTTATTTACATCCAGTTTTCATACACATTTGAGTGTGAATAGAAAATAAAAATGGGCATAAATGATCCCTCTGGCATACTGCCTTTCCTAGTACCGACCAGCTATCCACCACAGAGACTCCCCTGCTGACAAGTTTTATTTTCAGATTACGTTGAAAATGTGTTTATAGAACAAAGACCTGATCATCATTCTGAAATTCCGAAAATATTCCATGTACATACAAGTCTTCAAAAGCACTCCAGCTTTTAATGCCTCTAAATCAGATTGCTTGGTTATATGGGGAGGGAACGACTTTTTCAGAACGTCTTAATAGAGTCAGTCTGTTATCACTTATTAACTATTTACAAAACAATGCATACTCTTCACAAACCATTGGCTGATTGGTGGTGCCCTGGATGAGCAGTTTCTGTAGCGGTAGCTGTAGGCGCAGGTATAGGGAAAAATCTATTACTCATGGGCAGCCTGTGAACATGGCACCGAATTAATAGAACATGGTAACAAAAGCAGGTCTCTATAAGTTGGGGTTGATATGCTGGTGGTCGGAATACTGACTGCGGCATCCCGATGGTGAGAATCCCAACAGGTACAATAGGTTTGTAATATAGTAGGAAACCCTTGTGCACTCAGGGATTACTGATCTCTTGTATTTGTGGTAAACAAAGGCAGATTACAAGTTGTCCTACGTGCTTTACTTGAAGCCCGTTGAGTCTTTATAGGGTTGATTTTACATGAAAATTTACTAAAGTGTTTCAGGACGTGGTGTACGTGGTTGAATTGTCTGGCTGCCGATGAGTGTAGTGCTAGCAGTGATTATGACTTTCAGTGAACAAAAAAATCTAAAATACTACTTCTGCTGCCTTTTAAATTGCAAAAATAACTCCTAAACCTTGGATGAAGAAGCTGCCTTCCAAAATGAACAAAACATACTTTGTCACGTAACTGCCCATAATTCATGTAAAATGAAAGAAACTTGTAATAGTTGCAGGAAACGTCCCCTCGGAGTACATGACCGTGCTTAAAATAAGTGGCAAAATCCTAATCGCTTATCCTCAGTCCCTTTAAAAAAATGTTAAAATAGTCTGTAAATCAATATCCTGTTTTGAGTTTCTTCTATCCACTAAGTGAGTTGTTTAGTAGAAGCAATGTTCAACCAGTAGGGCTGGAGCATCAACACTTGGATCCTCTGAGCAGGTCTCTACAACCCACTGCTGGATCCTCTGGACAGGTCTCACAACCCACTGCTGGATCCTCTGGACAGGTCTCACAACCCACTGCTGGATCCTCTGAGCAGGTCTCTACAACCCACTGCTGGATCCTCTGAGCAGGTCTCTACAACCCGCTGCTGGATCCTCTGAGCAGGTCTCTACAACCCGCTGCTGGATCCTCTGAGCAGGTCTCTACAACCCACTGCTGGATTTTCTGAGCAGGTCTCTACAACCCACTGCTGGATCCTCTGAGCAGGTCTCTACAACCCACTGCTGGATCCTCTGAGCAGGTCTCTACAACCCACTGCTGGATCCTCTGAGCAGGTCTCTACAACCCACTGCTGGATCCTCTGAGCAGGTCTCTACAACCCACTGCTGGATCCTCTGAGCAGGTCTCTACAACCCACTGCTGGATCCTCTGAGCAGGTCTCTACAACCCACTGCTGGATCCTCTGAGCAGGTCTCTACAACCCACTGCTGGATCCTCTGAGCAGGTCTCTACAACTCACTGCTGGATCCTCTGAGCAGGTCTCTACAACCCACTGCTGGATCCTCTGAGCAGGTCTCTACAACCCACTGCTGGATCCTCTGAGCAGGTCTCTACAACCCACTGCTGGATCCTCTGAGCAGGTCTCTATGGGTCGGGGTTGATATGCCGGCGGTCTGGATGCTTGTGGTCGGAATACCGACTGCGGCATCCCGATGGTGAGAATCCCAACAGGGGCAAGGTAAGTTTACTTCCCTTTCTGCAATACCCCCCTGCCACTCCCTTCCAGCAGCCTAAATGTAACCCTCTCCCCCGCAACCTAACCCTAGCCCTTTCTTATGGTGCCTAAACTTAACCCCAGTTCCCGCAGCCTAAACCGAATTTCCCCCTTACCCCCCCTTTTGCAGCCTAACTCTAACCCTCTCCTCTCGTCCTAACCCCCCCTCATTCAAGATGCCGGTGTCAGCATTTTGAGCAGTGTTGGGACACCCAAGTTGGCATTTCGACTGCCAGGATTCGACCATTGGGATCCTTAACGGATCAGTCTCTACAACCCTCTGCTGGATCATCTGAGCCGCTATCTAACAATAAATTACTGGATTCTGTGAGCAGCTGTGCTCTTGTGTTCCATTATCAATAATGCATCAAGGCCACTTGCAAAATCCATTACATGGAATAAAGACAATCATTTATAGCAAACTGTTGTAAATTGTTTAAAACACTTATTGTACTTTTAATATATATGTTTATTGACTTTCCAGCATGTATTAACTATCCAGTTTGGACCTAATGCATTGTGGTTCCTGCAGTTTTATGCACTGTAATCCACTACAACATTTATTGCATTTACAGTTGCCCCACAAGGTGGAGTTATGGAGCAAAAAATGATCTTCTTCCTTTCTCTCGCCTGCTCACCACTGTCTCTTTCTCATCACCAGATCCATATCTTTCCCCAATCACTGTCAAGCGACCTTTATCTCCTGCTTTACATGATGAAATGTTTTTGTAAGGGTAACTTACACATTACACACTCCCACCATGGCATCATATGTTCATGTTATTTCCATGCCAAAGATACAGTGATCATTCTAAAAAAATATTGACTAATAATGGCCTATTCAGACAAGTGTTTTATGCCTGTGTTTAGTGGTTGCAAGACCAGGGTTTATCAATCTCTGTTGTTTCACCTGCATCATCAAAGTGGTGCATGCACCTTTCTAGTCCATGGTATATAATATAGGGGGGAATCCGTGATCGATGCGCTTTCAGCAAAGTTTCCCACAGCATAAAACATCTGTGTGCACAGGCCGTAAGGGGATAGTTATATTGCCGACAGTTGGGATCCTGGTGGTCAAGATACAGACGCTGGAATCCCGACCACTGACAATGCCAGCAGCCTGAATCCTGGCTAACAGAAGCTTTTCCCACTCGCCACTGAGCTTGCAGCGTGGTGAGCGCAGCGAGCCCGCAAGGGGCTTGCTAGCGCTCGCCCCGCTGCCGACATTCAGGCGTTCGGGATCCAGGCGTCTGTATGCAGACCACCGGGATACCGGACGCAGGCATAGCATACCCAACGTGCTTTAAGAGACCACCCCATGTATCCATGCTGCTGGGCAGTTTGAATGATCCCTACATGGTGGTCTTTAGGTTCTAACACCTTCCCAAATAGCAGTCCACCAATTCCTCCTGTTCTGAAGTTTAACCCTTTTGTTGGTGTGGTGACCCAAACAATAAAAGGGTTGTTTTTACACACTAACCAGAGGTCTTAATAAGGTGTATTCTGCTTATCCGAGGAGGTGGCAAACTGCTCTGCTGCGAGTCCTGTCCAGCTGCCTTCCACCCCTCGTGTCTGAACATGGAGATGCCACAGGGATCTTGGAGCTGCAATGATTGCAGGACGGGCAAGAAGCTACACTACAAGCAGATCGTATGGGTTAAGCTTGGAAACTACAGGCAAGTCTTCAGTATGTAATGTGTATAGTGTCTGAACATGCTATAAATTGTACCAGTAATAGTGCTTTGATAACCTACAGATACTTAACTCCAACTTCCTAAGATGCGTATAGTAGCCCAAAGTTGCTAAATTGACAATTTGCCTCATTTATACAAGCGCACTTTAAAATAAATAATATATTTTGTTTGTCAGGTGGTGGCCGGCTGAGATTTGCAATCCAAGGTCTGTTCCGCTCAATATCCAGGGACTGAAACATGACATAGGGGATTTCCCAGTCTTCTTCTTCGGTTCCCATGATTATTACTGGGTGCATCAGGGCCGTGTGTTCCCCTATGTAGAAGGAGACAAGAGCTTTGCAGAGGGACAGACCAGTATTAATAAAACATTCAAGAAAGGTGAGCACATCTAGGAGACTTAAAAGTACCCATGTTGTAATGCATCTGCCACATGCATTGACTCTTGCTTACAAGGCAAGTCTCTATCTTTGCAGTGTATTAACACACATACATTGGGCAGAGATTACCCTTCTAGTGTTCTCTCTAATTCTCTTCAGTTTGTTTGAATGTATCTTTTACCCCCACTGAATGCAGCCTCATCTCTTTCCTTCACAGCCCTGGAAGAGGCCGCCAAAAGATTCCATGAATTGAAGGCTCAGCGGGAGAGTAAAGAAGCTCTGGAGGTAGAGCGTAACTCCAGAAAGCCTCCCCCGTACAAGCACATCAAGGTACAAAATCAATGTGTGGGTGGGGTGGCCATTTTCCTGTTCTTTCCAAGCTCATTTTCGGTGTGGGCAGCAATGTGTGGTATGAGATCAGTCCAATTAAAGGTAATTGTGCCTAAAATAAAACAATATTTTTTGGTGGAATGACCGAGTTCTTGGTCTGTATGTACCTTCCACTTTGACACATTCCCAAATGCCTGTAACAGCCACTTTTGCTCTCGTAACCACCCTCCATTTGAAGGGAAGTAGTTACCCATGCAATCAGTATAGCAGAGCCCCAGAATAGGCAATTGTAAGTTTTTTGTTTCTCCATTTGATCTGAATAGTATTTACCTTGGTCAACCCCCTAAAAGTTAACAGAATTCTCTGTATTACAAATGATATTTAGACAAATTTGTTCCAGACACTTGTTTTTCTGAGAACCAGTAGGCTGTTTGCGCTAATATTGAAGTGATTGCAATATTCAAGTAATGCCACAGATTCTCAGTTTACTAGAGATCTGCTTTTTATCTTGCCCATTTTAGAACACTCACCTTGTTGTTCAGCCTCGCAATCTGTTGCTTTGACCTTGTGTTTGGGATCATTTCCTACTGAAAGTTGAACTTTCTCCGAGGCTTTAGTTTTCTAGTATACTGAGTGCCTAATTCAGACCTGTTCACGGCACTGTACGCAGGCAGAAGGCCAGTGCTGTGCGCGCATGTGCAGAAGCCACACTTTATGTACGCACACAGTGAAATGAGATGGAATCTCACTTGTGCGATCACCTCTGCCTGATTGACAGCCAGTGGTGTTCGGGGGTATGCCGGCGGCGTTGGGACGGCATTGGGGTTGTGTGGTCCGGACAATGGAGGGGGAGGGGGGGGGCAGGACCCGGCATGCGGGGTGGACTTGCCTTGTGCTGGACATTCCCCCACATGGCAAAGATTTTATGATCAGGTCTGACTTAGGCCCTGAAGCAGATGGTCTTGTAGTATCTCCCTGTATTTTGCACAGTGCTTCACATCTTCAGTTTTAACAAGATGCCCAGTCCCCACAATATAAATCTGCCACCGTGTACACCATGATTAGTATGGTGTTTGCTGAGGATTGTTGGAGTATGCACACTCATAGAGTTTTAGATTATGCCCAAACTGCTCAATTTTTGATTCATCTGAAGACATATGCCACATTCTGGCTGGGTTATACCCCTTTAAGACTGACAGAGCTGGGTCATACCTGGGAATGTGTTACTGGACGCATCCCGGGACATAACCCGGGAATGACCCCTTTCACACTGCACTTAGACCTGGGATCGACCCGGGACAGCCCCGTTTACACTGATCCCAGGAAATCCCTGCAAATGCAGATATATGTAATTAGAAATTAACATTTTCTCCGGCAGGGTCCACAGGATAACAATGGGATATGATGGAGCGACAGCGGATTGGCACCAATCGATCAAAGCTTTCTGGCCTCCCAGGATGCAATGGGCCCGTCCATATATCCCCGCCCATTGACTCAGGCAAATCAGCTTTTTGTTTGGTGCGGCAGGAGCTGGACCATGGTCAGAGGGCTGCTGTTTTGCTTAGCAGCCCTAAGTTTTCTTATGTTATTTTTATAGTCTTACTAGTTTTTTTTGAATGATCTTTCTAAACAGCGTCTTATACGCTTAGAAAGAGTCGCTCCAACAACGCTTACCCACGAGTACAGTGCTGTTTCGGCGGGCGTCTGTGTCGGATATACTAGCAGGTCCAGCAGACATTACCAGGCTGTGGCCGGAGCACGGGGAGAAGGTAAGGCATCGGTTCCGCTTAGTAGATGGAATACAGACACAGCCGCACTGTATTGGGAGGAGACTACCAAACAGTAGCTGACGTGGCTGCCACCGCGGGTGCACCAGCACTAGGCCTTAGGGATCTTGGGCACCAGGAATAGCATGAGGCCGCGATTCCTAGGGTTGTTGTCAGCAGGGGGAGTCAGACGCTCTCCTGGTCACCCCTCCCCCCGGTTCATGACCAGTTTCCGCCGAGTCTCCCGCCATGAACTGTTTCCTCGCTTCCGTCCCATACGCTACCACGAGGGGACTCGGTCGCAGCATAGGCGGCTGTATGGCCGGTGCGTCTGTGTTCACCAAGCGCTACCACGAGGGGACCCGGTCGCAGCATAGGCGGCTGTTTGGGGAAGACTTAAATAAGATAATGGCTGACTTGGCTACTGCCAAAACTGCCTGTCTGCCAAGTACCGCTCCTTCTGTGTCGAAAGCTAAAGGTACTCCCTTTCGTCCTTCAGGTAAAGCAAAAGGTCAGGCGTACAACAAGCAGGCCCTCACTTCCAAACCTGGTAAGCCGAAGCCCAAAAGAGCCCGGGATGCCAGTCAACCAGCGTCCAAGACGGATAAGCCTGCCGCGTGACGGGGCGGGCCTCCCCTGGGGGATCCCAGGGTGGGGGGCCGGCTTCTAGGGTATACCCAGGAATGGTTGAAGACCACTTCAGATGCCTGGGTACGGGAAGTTGTCAGTCGAGGTTATGCCATAGCCTTCAAAAACCGTCCCCCTCATCGATTTTGCCTGACAGACGTCCCGTTGGTCCAGACAAAGGCAAACACTCTACATTCGGTGGTACAGATCCTCCTGGATACAGGAGTCGTAGTACAGGTGCCTCTTGCTCAGAGGGGCCGGGGGTACTATTCTCCGCTGTTTCTAGTCCCGAAACCGAACGGGTCCTCTCGCCCCATTCTCAATCTCAAGGCATTGAACAGGTTTGTGAAAGTTTCCAAGTTCCGTATAGAAACCCTTTGCTCTGTAGTTCTGGCCTTGGAACCTGGGGATTACATGGTCTCCCTGGACATACAGGATGCTTACCTGCATATTCCTATAGCAGTGTCACATCAGCATAACCTGGGGTTTGCAATTGGCAACCTCCATTACCAGTTTCGGGCGTTACCTTTTGGTTTAACTACGGCTCCGCGAGTCTTCACCAAAGTTATGGCGGTGATGAAGGTGGTACTCCGCCGTCAAGGGGTCAGGATCCTGCCATATCTGGACGACTTGTTAATCCTGGCAAATTCCCCAGAACTTCTCCTACGTCATCTGCATATGACTGTCCGGTTTCTACAAGCCCACGGGTGGCTCATCAACTGGAAGAAATCCTCCCTGGTCCCTGCTCAGAGCATGGTGCACCTGGGAGCGCTATTGGACACTCACAACCAGCGGTTGTTCTTGTCTCAGGAGAAAGTCCTGAAGCTTCAGGACAGGATTCGTTGCCTCCTTTCTTGTCCGCAAGTGTCGATACATTCGGCAATGTAGGTGCTGGGCCTCATGGTTTCAGCGTTCGACATGGTGGAGTATGCTCAATTCCATTCTCGCCCCCTCTAGAGGCTGATTCTAGCCAAGTGGGACGGCCTGCCTCACCGGATCAGGTCTCACATGATCTCATTGACTCCGGAGGTCCGTCTGTCACTGCACTGGTGGCTCCGGGACCAGCTATTGTGCAGGGGCCGTCCCTTCTGGATATCCGACTGGGTCCTGTTGACGACAGATGCCAGTCTCAGAGGTTGGGGAGCGGTGCTGTAGCAACACTACCTTCAGGGTCGGTGGACCAAGGAGGAATCTCTCCTCTCGATCAACATTCTGGAATTGCGGGCGGTCTTCAATGCGTTGAACCTGGCCCAGCATTTAATTCAGAACCGTCCTGTTCATGTACAGTCGGACAACGCCACCACAGTGGCTTGCATAAATCATCAAGGCGGCACTCGAAGCCGTTTGGCAATGAAGGAAGTCTCACGGATTCTACATTGGGCGGAACGCCATCTACCGACCATATCGGCAATATTCATTCCGGGAGTCCTGAATTGGGAAGCGGACTTTCTCAGTCGTCAGGACGTACATGCCAGAGAGTGGGGTCTCCATTGGTGCGCATCTAACAATTATGAAGCTTCCAGGTTTAGTACAGCCAAGTTGTTGGCCTTTCTTCAGCAGGGCTTGGACTTAGGCCTGCGTCTGGCCTCCCTCAAGGTTCAAATATCTGCCTTGTCGGTGTGGTTTCAGAGAAAGATTGCGACCTTACCTGATGTGCATACGTTCACTCAGGGTGTGTTGCGTATCCAACCTCCCTATGTCCCGCCTGTGGCTCCTTGGGACTTGTTGGTGGTTTTGGAGGCGTTACAAGAGTCTCCGTTTGAATCTCTTGGTTTAGCCGATCTTAAGTGGCTTTCCCTTAAGGTGGTATTTCTACTGGCTATTGCTTCAGCTAGAAGAGTGTCGGATTTGGGTGCCTTGTCTTGTAGTTCCCCATATCTGATATTTCACCGTGACCGGGCGGTTCTTAGGACTCGTCCCGGTTATTTGCCTAAGGTGGTTTCTCCGTTCCACCTTAATCAGGAGATTGTGGTACCGGCCTTTGTCTCTCCTGATCTGTCTTCCAAAGAGCGGTCTTTGGATGTGGTACGGGCTCTCCGTATCTATGTGAAGAGAACTGCTTCTGTTAGGAAATCTGATTCTCTCTTTCTTCTGTTTGGTTTTCACAAACGGGGCTGGCCTGCTCAAGCAGACTTTGGCCAGATGGATTAGATTGGTGATTGCACATGCTTATGTGAAGGCTGGTCTATCAGCTCCTGCTCACATTACGGCCCATTCTACTCTGTCCGTGGGACCTTCTTGGGCAGCCCGCCGTGGTGCGGCCCTTGCACAATTGTGCAAGGCGGCTACGTGGTCCTCTGTTAACACGTTCATAAGGTTCTATGCCTTCGATACTACCGCTGCCCAGGATGCTTCCTTTGGACGCAGGGTTCTTGTGCCCGCTACAGTGCGTGCCCTCCCATAAGGAACTGCTTTAGGACATCCCCAATGTCTATCCTTGTGGAGCCCAGTGTACCCCACAGCAGAAAATGATTTTTATGGTAAGAACTTACCTTTGTTAAAACTCTTTCTGCGAGGTACACTGGGCTCCACAAGGCGCCCACCCTGACGCACTTAGCTTCTTTGGGTTGGTATGGCATTAGCCGCTGACACTTCTCCTGTCGGGAGAGTGTGGTGTTTGTGGCAACTTGCAGTTGTCGTATCTTTTACTTGCTACTGCATTGGGCTGGTTAACAAAACTGAGCTCCTGTGCACGGAGGCGGGGTGATATAGGAAGCGGCGCTATGCATCTTGGGAAGAAGGTCAAAGCTTTTGAGCCTGTTGGTGCTTCGGATCAAGATCCTACTCTACACCCCAATGTCTATCCTTGTGGAGCCCAGTGTACCTCGCAGAAAGAGTTTTAACAAAGGTAAGTTCTTACCATAAAACCCGTTATTCCATTTGCAGTACGGATGTTAAATGTATGATTGTATTATTTTTATGAGTTATTGTATGCTATGACTGTGTCGTCTGCTACCCGGTGCGATGTACTACTGAAATATCGTCTGACAATTTGCTTTGGCTGATGACAATAAACTGAACTTGGTCGACACAGGAAAAGGTTAACATGGAAAATTGTCGACACGGGAAAAGGTTGACACATGTTCCCTTTTTTTGGTGTCATTGTCTATATCAGTGCGCGTGGCACCCCAATTAAGGACTGTGCCTCACTCCCACTCGGCAGAGGTTACTATTCGCAGTTGTAGTCCACTAGGATAGTGAAGTATGAAAAAGTTGAAAAAAACAAAACATGACAATCATTTGGTCTTGTTGTTTATAAGCTCTGTTGAACTTTCATAGGGCAACCAAATGAACATGTCGACCTTATGCATGCCGACCATATGGAGTCAACCTATTGGCGGTCAGACACTGTAGAGATATTTCACATACCATGTTAGCTGAAGCAACGATTCCTAAAAGAATTATTGGGGAGATGTACTAAGTAGTGATAAAAGTGGAGAAGTGAGCCAGTGGAGAAATTGCCCATGGCAACCAGTCAGCATTGACGTAACTACAAGCAAAAATGTAGTAAACATCATAGTGTATACTTAGTTTAAAATGTGTATGATAAAAACACTGAAAACAAATAAAAAGAGAGTGCTACTACCACTTATGTATATGGAGATCAATATGGAAAGTTCAATCGACCTGTTCCGTTTAAAACAGTCCAATAGGTTCCACAAAGAAGTGTACACTATGATGTTTACTATTTTCTGCTCTCAGTATTAAATTGCGTTGGTTTTGTGACCTACCTTTCTCATTGTTGACCTATTAGCGCTACATTTTTGCTTGTACTTATCTATTTGGGGTCTGACCAACCCTTCGTGTTTTAGCTGCTGGGGTGAACCTAGGTGGTTCTTTCCTTTTTTAGCATTGACGTAACATTTATAATTTGCATACTGTGAAAGTATACAGAGCAGCTGATTGGTTGCCATGGGGAACTTCTCCACTGGCTCACTTCTCCACTTTTATCACTGCTTAGTACATCTAGCCCAATATCTTTAATAGTGAAATAGACAATGATAAAGTCTCTGAAGTATTGAGCAATGTTCATTTGGTTTAGCCAGTCTTCTGTACATGTCGTGTTGTTTTATTTGGGGTGTCAGGATCCCAGCTGTATGCTTTACAGTGCTTTCTCTTTCCTACCCTGCATCATTAGAACATGTTTCTTTTCAGTTTTTCCTTCTAAATACATATTTCTCACCAACAGACCAATAAAGCCGTGGGGAAAGTTCAGATCCAGTTGGCTGATGTGTCTGAAATACCTCGTTGTAACTGTCGTCCCACTGATGATGCCCCCTGTGGTCTGGACACAGAGTGCCTGAACCGCATGTTGCTGTATGAGTGTCACCCACAGGCGTGCCCTGCCGGTGAGCGCTGCCAAAACCAGAGCTTTACCAAACGGCTCTATCCAGAGGCTGAGATCTTCCGCACAGACAGGAGAGGCTGGGGTCTCGTCTGCAAAAGGGAGATCCGCAAGGTATGGTGCTGCCTGGTATAACAGGGTAAAGGCAGGTTCATGTTCTTTCATTGTAGCAGTTGTGAATAAAGGTTTTACCGTGTTTATATGGTATTTGACATAGATAATTGATCTTGTAGGCCCCGCCCTACTTCTACACTCACACATCAAATCTCACTTGTTTCCTTATGAGGGCTGATTTCAGTCATAGTCATTATGTGTATTACTATGCGCAAAATAGATAAAGAGCTAGATGGACAATAAAGAGAGAGATATATGGATAGCAGAGAGAGTAGAGTGCGGTGGATATGGATAAGAGAGCGAGCTGGATATATGCCTGTTAGTGTAGCTGAGTATGTCCATAACACTGCCTTCTAGCGGCTTCGGCACCGTGTCATGATGTCACCTCCTGTTACCAGTCCTGTGCATGGATTTGTTTCCCGGCCTTCTCTTGAGGTTTTACAACACTAGCTAACAATAGTATCCTCTGATTTTTTTATTTGAAAGGCATGTCATTCTTTGCTTCCTTTAGGGTGAGTTTGTGAATGAATATGTGGGTGAGCTGATCGATGAGGAGGAGTGCAGGCAGCGCATGAAACGAGCCCATGAAAACGGAATCACCAACTTTTACTTGTTGACAGTCACCAAGGTGAGAACAGATGTACTCTGTGATAAATTTGCATGCCCAGAAGCTGATGTTTTTTGGAATAGCCTGGTGTACAGTGTCTGGTACTGGTAGCAGAGGCAGTAATAGTAGTGGTAGTGAGGGGAGTAGTGATAGCAGCAGCAATTATAGAAGTGGTAGTATGTGTAGTAGTGGTAGCAGCAGCAGTAATAGTGGTAGTGAGGAGAGTAGTGGAAGCAGCAGCAGTAATAGTAGTAGTGTTGGTGGTAGTAGTAGTGAGGGGAGTAGTGACAGCTGCAACAATTCTAGTAGTGGTGATAGTAATAGTAGTTGTTTTATGTGTAGTAGTGGTAGCAGCAGTAATAGTGATAGTGAGCGGAGTAGTGGTAGTAGTGTTAGTGGGAGGAGTAATAGAAGCAGTAATAGTAGTAGTGGTGGTGGTGGTAGTAGTAGCGAGGGGAGTAGTGACAGCAGCAACAATTATAGTAGTGGTGATAGAAATAGTAGTGGTAGTATGTGTAGTAGTGGTAGCAGCAGCAGTAATAGTGGTAGTGAGGGGAGTAGTGATAGCAGCAGCAGTAATAGATGTAGTAGCAGTAGTGGTGGTGGTGGTAGTAGTAGTGAGGGGAGTAGTGGTAGCAGTGGTAGAGAGAGATGTTTTTAGTAAGTATTTTTTATTTCCTCTCTATATTTGTTTTTCTCTTATGAAGTTGGCCACAGTAACCTGCAGTTTCAATGTATAGACAATATTTGACCATTAACTAAATTGTTCTCTGTACAATAGTTACAACTGTTTTTATTTAGTGAGAATGGCTCTTCCATATTCCATGTATTTTCCATATGTTGCATTACAGCTTCTGTCACAGTATTACAGATGGGTGTTACAGTGATTAAAAGCTATATGTGTGACACCGTCAAACTGAGAGCCTCAGATCCACATTTACAAATTGTGTTGTAAGTTTTTTTGTACGTAAGGTGGTTTTGACCAGTGCAAAGGAAATTGTGTAGGGAAAGGTGAAGTGCTTAGAAGTGTGACCAGTATTATCAGATTAAAAAGGGAGCTTTCTGAAATTTACATAAAGGTAAACCTATTTTTACTTTTGGGGATTTTTAAAGAGCCTGGATAGATATGCTCAGTGTAAGATACGTTATTTTCGTATTATATTCTATACTAGCTGTTCTACCCATTCTTCGCACTGGAGTTTATGATTTTCACGGTTGCAAATATGAATGAGTGTTAAATATTTGTTAAATCTATAGAGCTGTAAATTTGAGATGTCTTTATGAAAGTAAATATTAATCCATGTTTCTCTAATGTTCTAGTGGATACTGGGGAATAGATTATCATGGGGTATAGATCGGGTCCACTGGAGCCTTGCACTTTAAGAAATTAATAGTGTGTGCTGGCTCCTCCCCTCTATGTCCCTCCTAGCAGACTCCGTTTAGAAAATGTGCCCAAGGAGCCGGGTGCATTCTGTTGCTCTCCAGAGAGTTTTCTTCAGAAATTTATTTTTGTTTGTTATTTTCAGGCAGCACTGCCAGCGTCGTGGGACTTAAGGGGGGAGGGAACGACCAACTTCCTTAGAGTTAATGGTTCGTATCCCCACTGACAGGACACTGAGCTCCTGAGGTGATGTTTCTCACACTGCATGGCGCCATTTCCTGCTGCTGCTGATCCTCTTCGACGAAGCCCTCTGCGTGACTGTGGGCCCCTGCAGCAAGGCGACTTTCAGGTAGGTGCTCGCCTTCAACACTTCGCTCACATATGGGCAGAGTTCTGCTGGGATCCATGGGTGAGGGTCCTCATATCCCAAGGATACCGGCTGGAATTCCGGGAACTCCCTCCTCTTAGATTCTTCAGGTCAGGCTTACCAGCGTCACCTGTAGCACAGGTTTCCTTGCAGGAGGCAGTGCATAAACTGCTTTCTACAGGAGTTACTGTTCCAGTACCTCCTCCGCTGCACACAAAGGGGTTTTACTCAAGTCTCTTTGTAGTCCCAAAGCTGGACGGCTCTGTATGGCCGCTCTTGAGCCTCAAATCCCTGAACCCTTATCTTCGAGTGTTCAAATTCGTGATGGAATCACTAAGAGCAGTGATGGCAAGTCTGGAGGAGGGGGAGTTTCTAGTGTCCCTGGATATCAAGAATGCATTCCTGCATATCCTAATATGGCCCCTCACCAAGCGTTTCTCCGGTTCGCTGTACGGGACCAACATTTCCAGTTTCAGGCCTTACCGTTTGGCCTCTCCACAGCCCCAAGGGTATTCATGAGTCATGGCAGAGATGATGCTACAGTTGCGCATCATGGGTATCAACATAATCCCGTACCTGGACAAAATCCTGATAAAGGCAGTGTCCCGGGAACAGCTGCTGCACAGCATCGACTTGACTACTCGTTTGCTTCCTCAATTTCCAGAATTCTCACCTGGAACCGTCTCGGAGAATTCAGTTCCTGGGAATGATCCTGGATACGATGCCTCAGAAGGTTTACCTTCCAACGGACAAGGCTTTGACTATTCAGTCTATGGTCCGCTCGGTACTGTAACCACGCGGGATCTCATTTCATCTTTGCGTTCGCTTGCTGGGCAAGATGGTGGCCTCCTTACGAGGCAATACATTATGGCAAAATCCATGCACGTCCATTTCAACTGGATCTGTTGGACAAATGGCCGGGATCTCACCTGCTCATGCATCAGCATATAACCCTGTCACCAAAAGCAAGGATATCCTTGCTATGGTGGATACTAGTCTCCCATCTTGTAGAGGGTTGGAGTTTCAATACCCTGTCTTGGACTCTGTTAACAACGTATGCCAGCCTCCGAGGTTGGGGGGCTGTGACCGAAGGGGTGCAGTTCCAGGGGACATAGTAATTTCAGGAATCTGCTCTTCCAATCACCATCCTGGACAATGCCTACAGGCCTCATGCCTCCTTCGGTATCGGGCCATCTAGGTGCAGTCGGACAACACCACGGCAGTAGCGTACATCATCTAACAGAGAGGAACTAGAAGCAGGGCCGCAATGCAGGAGGTGTAAAGAATACTCCTCTGGGCGGAAGTCAACGCAAGGACCATCTCAGCCATTTACATTCCAGGAGTGGACAACTGGGAAACAGACTTACTAAGCAGGCACAACCTCCACCCAGGGTAATGGGGCCTTCACCTTTAGGTGTTTCAATAACTTATTCACCGGTGGGGTTGTCCACAAATAGACATGATGGCTTCTCGTCTCAACAAGAAGCTCTGTCGTAACTGGTCCAGAACAAGGGACCCACAGGCGTTAGCGGTAGACGCTGTAACGACGCAGAGGACTTATAAGTTAGTTTACCTGTTTCCTCCAATTCCTCTCATTCCAAGAGTTCTAAAAAGACTCAAAGAGGAAAGAGTTCAGGCAAGTCTCATTGCCGGATTGGCCTCGACGGGCCTGGTGTGCAGACCTCCTGACCTTGTCTCTGGAGGAGCCCTGGCCTCTGCCACTTCTCTTGGACCGTCTTCAACAAGAACCGTTTGTCAGTTGAGAGGGTGATTTTATCCAGAAAGGGTCTCCCATCCAAGGTTGTTTCAAATATGATCCAGGCCTGTAAGGTGTTTACGTCCAATCCTTACCACCGTATTTGGAAGAAATATGTTTCTTGGTGCGTTTGTGGAAGATATTCCCTGTGGAATTTTGTCTGGGCCGTTTCTACTGGTCCTGCAGGCAGGCATGGATGAAGGCCTACAATTAGGCTCTATCAAAGTTCAGATTTTGCGTCTCTATCTTCTTCCAGAAACAATTAGTGGTACTTCCTGAAGTACAGACTTTTCAAAAGGGGGTTATGCACATTCAACCTCCCTTTGTCCCTCCCATGGGTCTGTGGGATCTCAATGTGGTCTTGACTTTTTTCCAGTCGGACTGGTTTGAACCCTTGCATAGGGTAGACTTGACATATCTAACGTGGAAGACAGTCATGTTGCTGGCCTTATCCTCTGCAAGACGTGTGTCGGCCTTTCATGAACTCATCCTTTTGTGGTTCCAGTGTTATCTGACACTTCCATTGCTCCAGAGTCCCTGGATGTGGTGAGGGCTTTGAGGCTTACATCAGAAGGACTGCTCGTCACAGGAAGTCTGACTCACTGTTTGTCCTTTATGATGCTACAGAAATTGGTCGCACTGCCTCCAAGCAATCCATTGCTCATTGGCTTAAATTGACTATTCAACTAGCCTATACTTCGGCAGCTCTACCGCTGTCGAATTCTATTCAGACCCACTCCACGAGGTCTGTGGGTTCTACCTGGGTGGCTGCCCGGAGTGTCTCGGCCTTACAGTTGGGCCGGGCAGCTGCTTGGTCTGGTTCGAACACGTTTGTCAAGTATATAAGTGCGACACCTTGACCAAGGATGACCTTCAGTTTGGTCAGGCGGTTTTGAGGGGGTCTCCGCACTCTCCCACCCGTTCTAGGAGGTTTGGGACGTCCACATGGTAATCTACTATTCCCCAGTATCCACTAGGACGTTAGAGAAAATAGGAATTTAATATCTACCGGTAATTCCTTTTTTCGTAGTTCGTTCTGGATACTGGGCGCCCACCTCAGTGCTTCGTTTTTCTGCTTACCTGGTTGTAAGTGTTCTTGGTTGGGTTTGCTGTTGCTTTCCCTGTTCCATGTTGGTTTGCGTTGCTATCCTTCTATAGTTAGCGTTGCTTTCCTCTGTTACGGTTAGCTCTGCTATCTTTGTTGCTGTTGTATGTTGGTTTGTTACCTCACCGCTTTATGTGTTTATATCCTTCTCTCAAAGTCTGTCCGTCCCCTCAGGCACAGTTTCCCAGACTGAGTCTACTAGGAGGGGCATAGAGGGGAGGAGCCAGCACACACTATTAATTTCTTAAAGTGCCAGGCTCTAGTGGACCTGATCTATAGCCCATGGTATTCTACTATTCCCCAGTATCCATGATGGACTAAGAGAAAAGGAATTACCGGTAGGCATTAAATTCCTGTTTTCTTTGTGTAGTTTATTAAATTCTGCACACTGGAGGTGCAATCCAAAATTGATCCGATTGTCCGTTTGGGCTATATAGTCACGCAACGCAACCCAACCCATGCTTTGGTGATGACATCATTATGTCAACCCCCTCTTCATCCTCTTTTATTTAAATTCTAAATACGTACTTTTCCTATTTCCCACCTGAACAATACCTATTTTAAATTTCAGTCTCCTATCATATCGGGAAGTAAATGCCAGTATTGACGGGAGAGATGTGTACTGAGCGATCTTAACACAGACAGCTCAGCACAAATCTCTCCCCCCGCTCAGCACAGCGTGATGTGTGCTGATTGAGGGGGACGGAGGAGGTGCTCATTTCACCCAGCGGGTGAAATGGGCGACCTGCTAGATTGCGCGTGCATGCATGCCAATCTAGCACCGGCGATTAGCAACGCGCGGGGCCGCGCATAGCTATTGCTGTGCGGGGTACACAACGCAGAGATCAGTGCTTAGCTTCTGAGCAGTCTAGTCAGATTGCTTAGAATTTAAGCACTGATCTCTCCGTGTGTACCCCCCTTTAGAGATTTAGTGATGAGTGAGGGCTTTTGCATATGTGTATATATATATATATATATATATATATATATATATATATATATATATAGTAGATATTTTGCTTATTTTATATATGTGGCATAAGACTTTTTCCTAATTTTATACGTTTCCAGACTTGACTTCTATTTTTATGTTCTCTGAATCAAGTCAGTTCATATTTGTCAGTAAATCTGTCATTTAACTTTTTGAATCCTTCCAAATTGTATGTTATTTTTGTAATATGAATTTCAGGATCGCATCATAGATGCCGGCCCCAAGGGAAATTACTCACGGTTCATGAACCACAGCTGTAACCCCAACTGTGAAACTCAGAAGTGGACGGTAAATGGCGACATCAGAGTCGGGCTGTTTGCACTTTGTGACATACCTCAAGGTATCCCTTCCCCCATTACTTATCTATTTTACCCATTCTCTTTCAATACATTTATTTATTGTATAATAATGGTGGAATCTGTTATGTGGCCTCTAAACCTAACAATGTTGTTCTTTTCAGTAATTTTAGGCTCTGAAAGCTTAGTTGTAGTGTTCATTATTAAGCTGTCGGGAACAGTTACAGTATGTGAGTGAATTGTTAGATTTCTTCGTCCTAGTCTTTACACTGTATCCATTACCAACAATAGCACAACAGCTTGCTACTGCATATCTCCCAACTCATCCCCTTATTTGAAAGTAATCGGGAGAGATGTATCAATCTGTGGAGAGGTTGTCCAAAGCAACCAATTAGATGCTAGCTATCATTTGTCTAACAGTCTTTTGCAATGACGGAGACTAATTGGGAGCATTTGGAGTGATCTCTCTCCCTCTGCCTTTTAAATGTCACCTCACATATTCACCATGTCCCCAAGTAAGAAGTGTAATATGAATGTGTGGCTGTATAACTGAGGTGGCATCCAGTTGGATGTGAATGTGTGTATTCTGTAGTCCTTGGTTCCTGGTTATAGATCAATGCCACAAAGGTGTATTCAAATCTGCGGCCTAAGGAGAAAGAGTCTCCCAAGTGGGAACAGGCTGCCTTCAGGGGGAAACTGCCGGGACCGAGAGTCCCACCTCGGGCTTCTACTACCCATACCGGGGCTGAATTTACTGTTAGGCAACAAATGCACCTACCTATGGCCCGGCGGCCAGGGTTGTAGGGTCTGTAAGCTCCACTGAAAAATGTCAGGGCTTGATACTCTTGCTGGCTGAAGACTTAGGAATTTGGCAGCTGTCTAAACACTGCGCTGTCAGCCTGCCGGGTGCCAGCGCCTTGGGCGAAGGCTTCTTCTGCTGGGGATACGGTCATTAGTTCGACAGTCATTAGATCAAGCACTATTGGTCGACATGGTCATTAGGTCGACATGCGTTTTTCCCCCCCATTTTTTTTACTTTTTCATACTTTACGATCCACGTGGACTACGATTGGGAATAGTAACCTGTGCCGAGCACCTTCCCTGAAGCATGGCGAGTGAAGCGTTGAACTAATTTGGGTTCCCCGTCACTTTACAAAGACAACCACACCAAACATAGTTTAAAAAAAACAACTCCTATTGACCTTTTTCCATGTCGACCTAGTACATGTCGATCTAATGCATGTCGACCAATAGTGGTTGACCTAATAACTGTCGACGTAAGTCTTGTCGACCTAATGACCCATACACCTCCTTCTGTATCACGTACATGTAGAAAAGAGCCGGGATGTGCCAAGATGCAAAATCAGAAAAGAGGACGAGGTGCGTGCTGGCTGTAATGACATGTCCCCAAGTAAGAAGCAGAGGACTGGAAAAGAGCGAACGTAGGGGGTCATTCCGAGTTGATCATAGCTGTGCGTTCAGGTACTCAGACATGCAGGGGACGCCCCCGCATGTCAGTGCCGCCCCTTCCCCTCCCTGCAGAACTGCAAAAGCATCGCACAGCGGCGATGTTTTTGCATGTCAGGAGTAACTCCTGACCAGCGCAGCTCCTGCAGCCGCTGCCCCAATGGTCCGGCCACGCCTGCGTTGGCCGGACTGCGCCGCCGTCCAGCCCCCTCCCGCCCAGCGACCACCTCTGCCTGTCAATCAGGCAGATGCGATCGCTACAATATAACAGCCTTTGGCCGCCCAGCATGCGCCGGCGCACTGCGGCGCATGCGCAGATCCGACCCGTTTGCGGCGCTGCGATAAACTGCAACAAACGATCAGATCGGAATGACGCCCATAGTACCACTGCACAAAAGTGGAAGCAAGGAAGAGGCAAGCAACTACTGACCAGTGATCCTTATATCATTAGTAGGGAAATTGATGGAAACCCTCGTAAAAGAAAGAGTTGAAGATTATCTCAAATCCAGCAATTTACAGGATCACAAACAGCATGGATTTACTTGAAAAGGGGGATCATATCAAACAAACCTTACTGACTTTTTTGACTGTGTGACCAAAGTAATAGATAAAGGTGAAGCTAGACTAGAAGATATAGCTAGACTTTAGTAAGGCTTTTGACACTGTTGCACATCGCAGGCTGCTAAATAAACTCAAAAGCCTGGGATTGGATACTAAGATGTTTGAATTGATAAGATCTTGGTTGCAGGATAGAAAACAGAGAGTTGTTGTAAATGGAGTGTATTCAGAGGAGGGAAATGTTACCAGTGGAGTACCTCAGGGATCTGTACTTGGAGCAGTGCTTTTTAATGTCTTCATTGGTGACATTGCAAATGGCATTAAAGGGAAAGTATGCAATTTTTGCAGAAGACACAAAGGTATGGAACAGGGTAGACACACTAGGAGGGGTAAAACAAATGATTGAGGATCTAGGTACACTAGAGGAATGGTCAAGAGCATGGCAATTACAGTTTAATGCCAAAAAATGCACTTGGGTCTCAAAAAAACAAAAGCTAAATATAGTATTAACTGCACTATACTGGAAACTACTGAGGAGAAAAGGGATCTAGGAGTCACTATTTCAGGTGACTTAAAAGCAGGTAAGCAATGTATCAAAGCAATGAGGAAAGCTAGTCAGTTGCTTGGTTGCATAGGGAGAGATATCGGCGGCAGAAAGAAGTAATAATGCCACTGTATAGGTCATTGGTACAGCCTCATTTAGAATACTGTGTTCCGTTCTGGAGGCCATATCTTCAGAAGGATATTAATACATTAGAGACTGTACAAAGAAGGGCAACTAAAATGGTGCATGGCCTACATCACAAAACATACCCTGAAAGACTAAAAAAAATCACAATATGTATAGTTTGGAGCAGAGAAGGGAAAGGGGGAACATGATAGAAACTTTCTAATATATCAAGGGTTTTAATAAAGTCCAGGAGGAAAACATTCTTCAAATGAAGAGAAGCAATAGGACACGAGGACATGCACTGAGGCTGGAGGGAGGTAGGTTCAGGGGAAATTTGAGAAAAAAGTACTTCACAGAAAGTAGCTGACAAGTGGAATATCCTCCCAGCAGAGGTGGTAGAGGCTCACACAAGTAGAGCAGCTAAAACAGGCATAGGATAGACATAAGGATATCCTTACAAAGAGATAAGGATCATATAAGGTTTGAGGTAAAAATATGCTAAAAGAGGGGCAGACTAGATGGGCCATGTGGTTCTTTTCTGGCGTCATATTCTATGGGGTATATGCAATTGCGGTCGAATTCCGGGTGGAATTCGACCGTTTTTAAATTCGACACAATTCGACCATCGAATTCCGGCAGGAAGGTGCCGGAATTCGACATATTCAATAAAAAACGAATTCGACAGTCCCGCTGTCGAAAAACGGCCGATTTGACGGATTTTGATCCGATTTTTAAAAATGTAAAAAAAACGGGGAAAAACCCGAAAAAAAATTGCGTGGGGTCCCCCCTCCTAAGCATAACCAGCCTCGGGCTCTTTGAGCCGGTCCTGGTTGCCAAAATACGGGGGGGGAAATGACAGGGGATCCCCCGTATTTTAATAACCAGCACCGGGCTCTGTGCCTGGTCCTGGTGCAAAAAATACGGGGGACAAAAAGAGTAGGGGTCTCCTGTATTTCTCTATCGTCCTAGTTGATGCTGGGGTTCCTGAAAGGACCATGGGGAATAGCGGCTCCGCAGGAGACAGGGCACAAAAAGTAAAGCTTTAGGATCAGGTGGTGTGCACTGGCTCCTCCCCCTATGACCCTCCTCCAAGCCTCAGTTAGATTTTTGTGCCCGGCCGAGAAGGGTGCAATCTAGGTGGCTCTCCTAAAGAGCTGCTTAGAAAAGTTTAGCTTAGGTTTTTTATTTTACAGTGAGTCCTGCTGGCAACAGGATCACTGCAACGAGGGACTTAGGGGAGAAGAAGTGAACTCACCTGTGTGCAGGATGGATTGGCTTCTTGGCTACTGGACATTCGCTCCAGAGGGACGATCACAGGTACAGCCTGGATGGTCACCGGAGCCTCGCCGCCGGCCCCCTTGCAGATGCTGAAACGAGAAGAGGTCCAGAATCGGCGGCAGAAGACTCCTCAGTCTTCTTAAGGTAGCGCACAGCACTGCAGCTGTGCGCCATTTTCCTCTCAGCACACTTCACACGGCAGTCACTGAGGGTGCAGGGCGCTGGGAGGGGGGCGCCCTGGGAGGCAAATGAAAACCTTTTTTGGCTAAAAATACCTCACATATAGCCTCCGGGGGCTATATGGAGATATTTAACCCCTGCCAGAATCCGTTAAGAGCGGGAGACGAGGCCGCCGAAAAAGGGGCGGGGCCTATCTCCTCAGCACACAGCGCCATTTTCCCTCACAGAAAGGCTGGAGGGAAGGCTCCCAGGCTCTCCCCTGCACTGCACTACAGAAACAGGGTTAAAACAGAGAGGGGGGGCACTAATTTGGCGTTAGAAATATATAAAAAAGATGCTATAAGGGAAAACACTTATATAAGGTTGTCCCTATATAATTATAGCGTTTTTGGTGTGTGCTGGCAAACTCTCCCTCTGTCTCTCCAAAGGGCTAGTAGGTCCTGTCCTCTATCAGAGCATTCCCTGTGTGTGTGCTGTGTGTCGGTACGTGTGTGTCGACATGTATGAGGACGATGTTGGTGAGGAGGCGGAGCAATTGCCTGTAATGGTGATGTCACTCTCTAGGGAGTCGACACCGGAATGGATGGCTTATTTAGGGAATTACGTGATAATGTCAACACGCGCCAAGGTCGGTTGACGACATGAGACGGCCGACAAACAATTAGTACCGGTCCAGACGTCTCAAAAACACCGTCAGGGGTTTTTAAAACGCCCGTTTACTTTAGTCGGTCGACACAGACAGGGACACTGAATCCAGTGTCGACGGTGAATAAACAAACGTATTCCTTATTAGGGCCACACGTTAAGGGCAATGAAGGAGGTGTTACATATTTCTGATACTACAAGTACCACAAAAGAGGGTATTATGTGGGATGTGAAAAAACTACCGTAGTTTTTCCTGAATCAGATAAATTAAATGAAGTGTGTGATGATGCGTGGGTTCCCCCCGATAGAAAATATGGGCGGTATACCCTTTCCCGCCAGAAGTTAGGGCGCGTTGGGAAACACCCCTTAGGGTGGATAAGGCGCTCACACGCTTATCAGAACAAGTGGCGGTACCGTCTATAGATAGGGCCGTCCTCAAGGAGCCAGCTGACAGGAGGCTGGAAAAATATCATAAAAAGTATATACACACATACTGGTGTTATACTGCGACCAGCGATCGCCTCAGCCTGGATGTGCAGAGCTGGGGTGGCTTGGTCGGATTCCCTGACTAAAAATATTGATACCCTTGACAGGGACAGTATTTTATTGACTATAGAGCATTTAAAGGATGTATTTCTATATATGCGAGATGCACAGAGGGATATTTGCACTCTGGCATCAAGAGTAAGTGCGATGTCCATATCTGCCAGAAGATGTTTATGGACACGACAGTGGTCAGGTGATGCAGATTCCAAACGGCACAAAGGTGTATTGCCGTATAAAGGAAGAGGAGTTATTTGGGGTCGGTCCATCGGACCTGGTGGCCACGGCAACTGCTGGAAAATCCACCGTTTTTACCCTAAGTCACATCTCTGCAGAAAAAGACACCGTCTTTTCAGCTTCAGTCCTTTCGTCCCTATAAGAGTCATATCTGCCCAGGGATAGAGGAAAGGGAAGAAGACTGCAGCAGGCAGCCCATTCCCAGGAACAGAAGCGTTCCACCGCTTCTGACAAGCTCTCAGCATGACGCTGAGACCGTACAGGACCCCTGGATCCTACAAGTAGTATCCCAGGGGTACAGTTTGGAATGTCGAGACGTTTCCCCTGCGCAGGCTCCTGAAGTCTGCTTTACCAAGGTCTCCCTCCGACAAGGAGGCAGTATGGGAAAAAATTCACGAGCTGTATTCCCAGCAGGTGATAATTAAATTACCCCTCCTACAAGAAAAGGGGGTATTATTCCACACTATATTGTGGTACTGAAGCCAGAAGGCTAGGTGAGACCTATTCTAAATCTAAAAAAATTTGAACACTTACAAAGGTTCAAATCAAGATGGAGTCACTCAGAGCAGTGATAACGAACCGGGAAGAAGGGGACTATCTGGTGTCCCGAGACATCAGGGATGCTTACCTCCATGTCCCAAATTTGCCCTTATCACTAAGGGTACCTTAGGTTCGTGGTACAGAACTGTCACTATCAGTTTCAGACGCTGCCGTTTGGATTGTCTACGGCACCCCGGGTCTTTACCAAGGTAATGGCCGAAATGATGGTTCTTCTTCGAAGAAAAGGCGTCTTAATTATCCCTTACTTGGACGATCTCCTGATAAGGGCAAAGTCCAGGGAACAGTTGGAGGTCGGAGTAGCACTATCTCGGATACTGTTACAACAGCAGGGGTGGATTCTAAATATTCCAAAATCGCAGCTGATCCCGACAACAAGTCTCCTGTGCTTAGGGATGATTCTGGACACAGTCCAGAAAAAGGTGTTTCTCCCGGAAGAGAAAGCCAGGGAGTTATCCGAGCTAGTCAGGAACCTCCTAAAATCAGTGCATCATTGCACAAGGGCCATGGTAAAAAAAATGGTGACTTCCTTCGAAGCAATTCCAGTCGGCAGATTTCATGCAAGAACTTTTCAGTGGGATCTGCTGGACAAATGGTCCGGATCGCATCTTCAGATGCATCAGCGGATAACCCTATATCCAAGGACAAGGGTGTCTCTCCTGTGGTGGTTACAGAGTGCTCATCTTCTAGAGGGCCGCAGATTCGGCATTCAGTTTTGGATGTTGGTGACCACGGAGGCCAGCCCGAGAGGCTGGGGAGCAGTCACACAAGGAAAAAATTTCCAGGGAGTGTGATCAAGTCTGGAGATTTTTCTCCACATAAATATAGCTAAGGGTAAATTTATAATGCTCTAAGCTTAGCAAGACCTCTGCTTCAAGGTCAGCCGGTATTGATCCAGTGGGATAAAACATCACGGCAGTCGCCCACGTAAATAGACAGGGCGGCACAAGAAGCAGGAGGGCAGTGGCAAAAACTGCAAGGACTTTTCGCTGGGCGGAAAATCATGTGATAGCACTGTCAGCAGTGTTTCATTCCGGGAATGGAAACTGGGAAGCAGACTTCCTCAGTAGGCACGACCTCCACCCGGCAGAGTGGGAACTTCATGGGGAAGTTTTCCACATAATTGTAAACCGTTGGGAATTACCAAAGGTGGACATGATGGCGTCCCGTCTGAACAAAAAACGGGACAGGTATTGCGCCAGGTTAAGAGACCCTCAGGCAATAGCTGTGGACGTTCTGGTAACACCGTGGGTGTACCAGTCGGTGTATGTGTTCCATCCTCTGCTTTTCATACCTAAGGTACTGAGAATTATAAGACGTAGAGGAGTAAGAACTATACTCCTGGCTCCGGATTGGCCAAGAAGGACTTGGTACCCGGAACTTCAAGAGATGCTCACAGAGGACTTATGGCCTCTGCCGCTAAGAAGGGACTTGGTTCAGCAAGTACCATGTCTGTTCCAAGACTTACCGCAGCTGCGTTTGACGACATGGCGGTGGAACGCCGGATCCTAAGGGAAAAGGCATTCAGGAAGAGGTCATTCCTACCCTGGTCAAAGCCAGAAAGGAGGTGACCGCACAACATTATCACCACATGTGGCGAAAATATGTTGCGTGGTGTGAGGCCAGGAAGGCCCCACGAAGAAATTTCAACTCGGTCGATTCCTGCATTTCTTGCAAACAGGAGTGTCTATGGGCCTCAAATTGGGGTCCATTAAGTTTCAAATTTCGGCCCTGTCGATTTTTCTTCCAGAAAGAATTGGCTTCAGTTCCTGAAGTCCAGAAGTTTGTCAAGGGAGTATTGCATATACAACCCCCTTTTGTGCCTCCAGTGGCACTGTGGGATCTCAACGTAGTTCTGGGATTCCTCAAAACACATTGGTTTAAAACCAGTCAAATCTGTGGATTTGAAGCATCTCACATGAAAAGTGAACATGCTCTTGGACCTGGCCTGGACCAGGCGAGTGTCAAATTGGTGGTTTTTTTCTCAAAAAAGCCCATATCTGTTTGTCCATTCGGACAGGGCAGAGCTGCGGACTCGTCCCCAGTTCTCTCCCTAAGGTGGTGTCAGTGTTTCACCTGAACCAGCTTATTGTGGTGTCTTGCGCCTACTAGGGACTTGGAGGACTCCAAGTTGCTAGATGTGGTCAGGGCCCTAAAAATATAGGTTCCAGGACGGCTGGAGTCAGGAAAACTGACTTGCTGTTATCCTGTATGCACCCAACAAACTGGGTGCTCTTGCTTTTAAGCAGACTTTTGCTAGTTGGATGTGTAATACAATTCAGCTTGCACATTCTGTGGCAGGCCTGCCACAGCCAAAATATGTAAATGCCCATTCCACAAGGAAGGTGGGCTCATCTTGGGCGGCTGCCCGAGGGGTCTCGGCTTTACAACTTTGCCGAGTGGCTATTTAGTCAGGGGCAAACACGTTTGTAAAATCCTACAAATTTGATACCCTGGCTAAGGAGGACCTGGAGTTCTCTCATTCGGTGCTGCAGAGTCATCCGCACTCTCCCGCCCGTTTGGGAGCTTTGGTATAATCCCCATGGTCCTTTCAGGAACCCCAGCATCCACTAGGACGATAGAGAAAATAAGAATTTACTTACCGATAATTCTATTTCTCGGAGTCCGTAGTGGATGCTGGGCGCCCATCCCAAGTGCGGATTATCTGCATTACTTGTACATAGTTACAAAAATCGGGTTATTATTGTTGTGAGCCATCTTTTCAGAGGCTCCGCTGTTATCATACTGTTAACTGGGTTCAGATCACAGGTTGTACAGTGTGATTGGTGTGGCTGGTATGAGTCTTACCCGGGATTCATAAATCCTTCCTTATTGTGTACGCTCGTCCGGGCACAGTACCTAACTGAGGCTTGGAGGAGGGTCATAGGGGGAGGAGCCAGTGCACACCACCTGATCCTAAAGCTTTACTTTTTGTGCCCTGTCTCCTGCGGAGCCGCTATTCCCCATGGTCCTTTCAGGAACCCCAGCATCCACTACGGACTCCGAGAAATAGAATTATCGGTAAGTAAATTCTTATTTTTTTGTACCAGCACCGGGCTCCACTAGCTGGACAGATAATGCCACAGCCGGGGGTCACTTTTATACAGCGCCCTGCGGCCGTGGCATTAAATACCCAACTAGTCACCCCTGGCCGGGGTACCCTGGAGGAGTGGGGACCCCTTCAATCAAGGGGTCCCCCCCCAGCCACCCAAGGGCCAGGGGTGAAGCCCAAGGCTGTCTCCCCCCCCCCAATCCAAGGGCTGCGGATGGGGGGCTGATAGCCTTGTTGAAAATGTAAGAATATTGTTTTTTTGCAGAAGATCTATAAGTCCCAGCAAGCCTCCCCCGCAAGCCGGTACTTTGAGAACCACAAGTACCAGCATGCGGTGGGAAACAGGCCCGCTAGTACCTGTAGTTCTACTGCCAAAAAAATACCCAAATAAAAACAGGACACAGACACCGTGAAAGTATAACTTTATTACATACATGCCGACACACTTACCTATGTTGACACGCTGACTCTGGCCTCGTCTCCAATGTCGACGTCCGGGGTACCAGAAAATAAAATTATACTCGCCTGATCCAGTGTCCAGTTCTTTTATTATAATCCACGTACTTGGCAAAACAAAAAAACGCATTTACCCGAACCAGACGGACTGATAGGGGTCCCATGTTTACACATGGGACCCCTTTTCCCGAATGCAGAGACCACCCGTGACTCCTGTCACAGAAAGGTCCCTTCAGCCAATCAGGAAGCGCCACTTTGTGGCACTCTCCTGATTGGCTGTATGCGCGTCGGAGCTGTCAGACGTGCATCGCACAGCTCCCTCCATTATCTTCAATGTTGGGAACTTTGCGGTCGGCTGACCGCGGGTAACCCCACCGCTGACCGCAAAGTTCCCAACATTGAAACTAACGGAGGGAGCTGTGCGATGCGCTGTCTGCCAGCTCAGACGCGCAAAGCCAATCAGGAGAGTGCCACGAAGTGGCGCTTCCTGATTGGCTGAAGGGACCTTTCTGTGACAGGAGTCACGGGGGGTCTCTGCATTCGGGGAAAGGGGTCCCATGTGTAAACATGGGACCCCTTTCAATCCGTCTGGTTCGGGTAAATGCGTTTTTTTGTTTTGCCAAGTACGTGGATTATAATAAAAGAACTGGACACTGGATCAGGTGAGTATAATTTTATTTTCAGGTACCCCGGACGTCGACATTGGAGACGAGGCCAGAGTCGGCGTGTCAACATAGGTAAGTGTGTCGGCATGTATGTAATAAAGTTATACTTTAACGGTGTCTGTGTCCTGTTTTTATTTGGGTATTTTTTTTGCAGTAGAACTACAGGTACCAGCGCGCCCCCCCCGCGCGCGCATGCTGGTACTTGTGGTTCTCCGAATACCGGCTTCCGGGGGAGGCTTGCTGGGACTTGTAGTTCTTCTGCAAAAAAAAAAACCCCAATATTCGCTCATTTTTACACATGGCTATCAGCCCCCCATCCGCAGCCCTTGGATGGGGGGGACAGCCTCGGGCTTCTCCCCTGGCCCTTGGGTGGCTGGGGGACGACGACCACTTGATTGAAGGGGTCCCCACTCCTCCAGGGTACCCCGGCCAGGGGTGACTAGTTGGGTGTGTAATGCCACGGCCGCAGGGCGCTGTATAAAAGTGACCCCCGGCTGTGGCATTATCTGTCCAGCTAGTGGAGCCCGGTGCTGGTACAAAAAATACGGGGGACCCCTACTCTTTTTGTCCCCCGTATTTTTTGCACCAGGACCAGGCGCAGAGCCCGGTGCTGGTTGTTAAAATACGGGGGATCCCATGTCATTTTTTTCCCCATATTTTGGCAACCAGGACCGGCTCAAAGAGCCCGAGGCTGGTTATGCTTAGGAGGGGGGACCCCACGCATTTTTTTTCCTGATTTTTACACCATTCCATTAAAAAAAATATATATATATATTTTTACAAATATATAAATAATACTTGTGCCTCCTATATAGACAAACCAAGTACCTAATCCCTTCTAATATAAATAGATATGCTATTACCAATAAAAAAACACAAAAAAATACATGTTTTTAAAAAATTTTATTAGATTCCGCCAGCAAAGTGTGGCGGATTGAAAATGACGAATTTACTGTCTAAAAGCACTGTTGTCGAATTTACAAACTTCAATTGAATATACTTTTGTCGAAATGCCGCATTTGTACCATTGCAGAAATGTTGAATTTGACAAATGTCGAATTTCAAAAAGTCGAATTTGGAATAGCCGTTTTTTTGGCGAAAAGTACTGTATTGCATTGTCGAAAAAAATTTGGGGGGCGAAAATGTCCCGTTTTTCGACATTTTCGGGAATTCGACCGCAATTGTATATACCCCTATGTTTCTACATGAGGTGGCTGCAGTAAAACCAAGGGACCTATACATACCAATCAGCCATAACATTAAAGCTGTTAACAGGCAAAGTTAATAACATTGATTATCTTGTAACAATGGCACCTGTCAAGGGGTGGGATTATATTGAGCAGCAGGGGAACAGTCAGTTTTTGAAGTTGATATGTTGGAAGCAGGAAAAATGGGCAATTGTAAGGATCTGTGTGACTTTGACAAGGGCCACACTGTGATGGCTAGATGACTAGGTAGGAGCATCTCCAAAATGGCAGATCTTATGAGGTGTTACTTGTATGCAGTAATTAGTACCTACCAAAAGTGGTCCAGTGAAGTGGCAACAAGGTCATGGGTACTCAAGGCTCATTGCTGTGTGTAACACAAATTGCTGAACAAATTATTGCTGGCTGTGATAGAAAGAATGGTGTCGGAACACACAGTGTATTGCAGCTTGCTGTGTATGGGACTACATAGATCAGTCATTGTGCCCATGCTGGGCCCTATCCACCAATGAAAGCCCCAACAATGCACTTATAAGCATCAGATTTTGGCCATGGAGCAATGGAAGCAGGTGGCCTTGTCTGATGAATTACGTTTTATTTTACATCATGTGAACAGTCGTGTTTGTTGTTCTGAGGAAAAAATGGCGCCATGATGTACTATGGGAAGAAAGCAAGCCGGCGAGGCAATTGTCTGCTGGGAAACCTTGGAACCAGGCAACCATGTGGTAGTTACTTTAGCATGTACCACCTACCTAAACCACTGTTGCAGACCAAGTACACCCCTACAAGCAGGATAATACGTCCTGTCACACTGCAAATGTTGTTCAGGAGTGGTTTGAGAGGCATTACTTAGGGTATGAGGCGTTGACTTGTCCTCCAAATTCCCCAATTCTACAGTCGATCGAGCATCTGTGGGATGTGCTAGTAAAACATATCCGAGTAATGGAGGACCCACCTCGCAGCTAACAGGCTTTAAATGATTTGCTGCCAACGTCTTTGTGCCATATACCACAAGACACCATAGGGGGCCTTGTGGAGTCAGTTCCTCGACAGGTCAGAACTGATCTGTAATGCATACCTTCCCCACATCCAAAGGCTCCCCTCCTTAGTAACGGGACAGACCAGTAGAGTAGGATCCTGCAGCGCTGGAGCAAGGTAGGTAGAATAGCTGAGGCATAAATGAGAATAAATGGCAGGTGATCAATGGGATAAAGTAGAGTTATTGTGGAGACAGACTCATGAGACAAAAATAAGAGAGAATGGGAGACGATGGAGGGAAATTGAAAATAATATAGTAGAATTTTGACAGATATTGGGCAAACCAGCTGTGATAATGCTGGGCGTACTGGCCATTTGGCTGCTGGATAGATATTGTAACATGCGAGTCTGTAAAATCACAAACCAAGACTGTAAGGACTATTATGCCTGTTGGTATATTCTGCTGCCTTCTGACTACTCTAGCTGGACCCAGCAATGGTGGAAGTGATCTTGCCGCTCACCTCTTGTGTCGAATCGCCAAACATTCAAACCTGGTTCCATTTGGCCATTCATTGGTCTTTGACTGAGTGGGATGCCACATGTGTGACTAGCTTAGGGAAACATAATGTGTGTGACTGGTGAGGAGAGAGACGTGATCTTGTAAGCAAGTATGAAATTGTCCCTCCGTGAGTTAGAGCCCTAATGAACCTTCTAGTTTTAGCTGAAACGAAAGCCTTTATGAAATAACTTTTTAAATTCTTTGACTATTTAAAGCAACTGGAAGGGCACACAACATCCCATTCTTATTTTTAATCAAATCTCACAAAGGGGGTCTCACGTCTGCCATCCTGCAGTTCCCAGAATGTTCCTGGAATGCCACTGTTGACTGATGGTTGTTTTGTTTATCCAATATGTAATAACAATTATGCTACCAATTCATGGTTTTAGGCACCGAGTTAACATTTAACTATAATCTTGACTGTTTGGGGAATGGTCGGACGGAGTGTCATTGTGGAGCAGATAACTGCAGTGGTTTCTTGGGAGTACGACCAAAAGTAAGTGAACAAGTTGCTTTCATGTTCCTACTTAATCAAGCAGCTATAATTGCCATTAATTATCATCTGATATTTGTGCATATCAATACACTACACAGCACTGTACAAGAAGGTAAAGAAGCTGTGAATACATGTGATATTAAGATCAGTGTCAGCAGAGTGGCAGAGACGGACAGCGGACTCCAGAACTGAGCCCCGTCCTTGAGAAAACGAGACGAGGCAAGATGAAGCTCCATCAAATGACACACTGAATGAACAGTATAAAGCCAAGGAGAACATCCTTGTGTTTGCAGTAGAAAGCAGTGGTTGTCTGCATTATGTGGCTAATGCTCCAGTAGAAAGAAAAGGGACGAACTGTTTACTTATGACGTGGCTCCCATAGGAGATCTTGATATGAGATATGGAGCCAGCTAGCTCATTTAAAATTGACTTTGCTATACTTATAATAAAGTTGTAATGGTTGTGTCTGTACATAGAATTTTTTTTTTTTTATAGAAATATACTCCTTGGGACTGTGTATGAACCATGGAGGCCAAGAAAAACAATTTTTTTTCTGTGTGTGTGTGGGGGGGGGGGGGGGGGGGTTCTGGCATCATGCAAAAACTGCAGGATCAATTTAGATTGCATTTTCATTATTGTATAGCTTAGTCACCTAGAAATAAACTGAGGTATGTTTTATCTCAATGTAACATCAGGGAGAGGAGCAATAAGGGAAAATCAGACACTTGACACTGAGCGCGTTCAGTGTGCAGGCTCCTCAAGCCAAAAATGACTATGTAATAAATATTTTATGGTGATAAATATACTTCTAGGACTGTTTATAAACTATGGAGACAAAAACACTGTTTATTGGAAATTGGCACAGGCTCCTTAAGTCAAAAATGACTATATGTATGTAAATATGCAGTATGTGTATACGTATGGATGTGTATATGTATGGATGAGTATGTATGGATGTATATATATATATATATATATACACACACACACACACACACACACACACACACACACACTACCGTTCAAAAGTTTGGGGTTGCTTAGAAATTTCCTTTTTTTTTTTTATTTAAAGAGAAGCACTGTTTTTTTTTTTTCAATGAAGATAACATTAAATTAATTGGAAATACACTCTATACATTGTTAATGTGGTAAATCACTATAAATCACTGCAAACGTCTGTTTTTAATGGAATATCTACATAGGTGTATAGAGGACCATTTCCAGCAACCATCACTCCAGTGTTCTAATGGTACATTGCGTTTGCTAATCACGGTAGAAGTCTAATGGATGATTAGAAAACCCTTGTGCAATTATGTTAGCACAGCTGAAAACGCGTTTGCTCATTAGAGAAGCTATAAAACTGGCCTTCCTTTGAGCCAAGTTGAGTATCTGCAGCATCTCATTTGTGGGTTCATACAAACATAGAATTTGACGGCAGATAAGAACCACTTGGCCCATCTAGTCTGCCCCTTTTTTTATCCTTTAGGTAATCTCAACCTTTTTGAACCTTTGTGAGGACATTCATATGCCTGTGCCAAGCATGTTTAAATTGCTCTACAGTCTTAGCCTCTACCACCTCTGATGGGAGGCTAGTCCACTTATCCACTACCCTTTCTGTGAAGCAATTTTTCCTAAAATTTCCCCTGAACCTGCCTACCTCCAGTTTCAGTGTATGTACTCGAGTTTGAATACTTCTCTTCCTTTGTAGAATGTTTCCCTCCTGAACTTTGTTAAAATCTTTGGTATATTGAAGGGCGTGGCTTGGACGCTGTTGGAGGAAGACGTGCTGTGCAGGAGCTCCTGCATATGCACAATTAAAACCCACAATACTAAGTGTACCCAGCACTGGACTATACCCTGCCAGACCTTACCCACGGCTGTGAACATCTCCCTGGTCGAGGGGAACCCGCCGGGAGGCCGCGGCAGCATTTTTGAAATTAAGGCCTACTAGAGCTCCAGAGACCGGGACCTCGAGTTAGCCGCCGTCCCGATTTTGAGCTCCGTCTGCCTCTCCCCACATCGCTTCCCAGCCTGCCCAGGACCCCTGGCCGCCCGCAGGACGAGGTAACAGCCACCAGACCACAGGGGTTATACATTAAAAGTGCACTTTTCTCACCTGTGCACTGGCCGGCGGCCATCTTGGAGCCTCAGACTGCATCTGTGTAAGCCTCCCCAGAAGAGAGCTGAGGTCCCTGCTGAGAGTCCAGACGAGTGGAGGGGAGAAGGGGACCCCGGAGCCCTTGGCCCACATCCACTGACACCACCAACGTTAACAGGGTACCCAGGGCCCTAAGATATAAAAGGCCTGTGACAGGAAGCTAGAGGCGCCATTTTGAATACTGGCAAATAGCCAATACTGCAGTTCTGCCTCTGTCAAGCATCTTTCGTTGCAAAATACACCAGCTTCTCCGTGCATCTATACATGAGGTAGGCGCGGTGCATGCTCACTCCCTGATACTCAAATTTACCTGCACAAGGGAAAGCTAGACATACGTATAAGGATAATACATCCCCGCTAAAGCCCGCCGACCGGATGCCGTGGGGTGACTCATCTCTTGCCGGGCCGTTCTGATGTGATCTCCAACGCGATGTGTGGAACTCCCCACCACTCCTGAAGAAGTAAAACTGCCGGTGCATGCATATAGAGCCGACATAGGCTTCTCTCTCCTCCTCCTCCTCCTGGGTCCGATTTAACGTATATACGACATTAGGGTGAGGATTTCCACAACGGGATTATGGCGCCCAAACGCCAAAAAGACCCGACTCCAACCCGCCAGGTCGCCTTCTTTAAACAATCCCAGTCTTTCCAAAGCCAGAAACATTCCGTCATACCGGACTCCGCACCTAAGCAACTCCGGAGTGGCGATGACATATCCGTGACCCCTAGGGTGAATCAAACAAAACTATCTCAACTCGATGATGATGCACCCCTCACACTAGGGTCTATGCGACAATTACTGGCTTCCTTTAAAGATGACATCTCGATGGAAGTTAAGACAGCGCTTCAAAGTTGCCAACAGTCGGTGGACGCTATAGGCCACCGCACAGATCATCTCGAAAATAAGTGTGAGGAGGTGGTGAAGTCACATAATGAGGTGATTACCCAACTTGAAGAGCTCCAGGCCGAAGTCGCGGATCTACGGCGGAAGACATGTGACCTTGAGGACAGGTCACGCCGTAATAATATAAAACTCCGAGGCATTCCAGAAACCGTCACCAACGCAGAGCTCACCCAATTTGCGACGGACCTCTTCATGGCGCTTCTCCCAACTAACTCTATTGAAGACTTTCTCATCGACCGCATCCATCGCCTACCGAAGGCTAGAAATGCCCCGAAGGACGCTCCGAGAGACACTCTAATGCGGATGCATTACTTCCATATCAAGGAACAAATATTGCGGGCGGCTATGCGCCAGGACCTGCCAGCCAAGACCCTTGGAGAAGTACAAATCTACGGAGACCTTTCGGCAGCCACCCTAGCCTTGAGACGGTCGTTCTACCCGGTGACTTCGGCGCTTAGGAAAGCTGATATCCTATACCGGTGGGGGTTCCCGACTTAATTGTTGGTAAGACGTAATGGCGTTATGCACGCGATAATCACGCCAGAAGCGGGTCTGAAAATACTGGACTCCTGGAGGAGAGAAGATACATCTGAAAAGGCTCCGGCAGCTCTTAAGCTGACGCAGGAGTGGTCGAAGGCAAACAATGGACATTAGACACTGATTTCCTCTACCAGGTTGTATGCCATTGTCAAGCATGACTTTGTTTTTCCTGCATATCTTTATGACACATTGTGCCGCTGCTATGCCCTCCTGGATGTTATCCCGGGGGAACATACAGTAGTTTGTTTTCCCTATCCATTTACGCGGCACCAGTTTAACTTAGGATGTGTATTGTGTAATGTTTTCACTATATTCATATTGACCATGCTTGACTTAGCTCCGCTAAACGGGACGCTGTTGCTCCTCTTGATGTTATTTATGTGATATGTTGAGCTCCCCGTGAGGAGGCATAGGCCTTTTAGACCCTCGCGGTCAGTTACTTACTTAAATTTTTAGGTTGAATGCTTTAGGAGTGGTGGGGAGATAACTCCCCGCACCTCGCCCCGACCCCATGTGTTGCCTTACTGGGCAACCATATTTAGCACCCCGGTGGTGCCCGCTCTGTCCCCTTCTTACTATTCCTTGTACCCTCCCTGTTCTTCCCGTCTCTCCAAGTTTTAACACACACTCACTCTAGCAGATCCTACTACATAAATTTTATTTGCATCCTGATAATAGCACAGTTCTCAGATATGCCTAATGGTTAATGTACTATCACTAAATGTAAAGGGGCTGAATTCACCGAATAAACGACGATTGGCCCTACGTCACTTTGCAAAATGTAAGGCACATATAGTAACCTTGCAGGAGACCCACTTTATGTTCTCGTCACCCCCCTCTCAGAGATAATAAATTCCCCTCGGGCTATATGTCCAATGGCCCGAAAAAGAGAGCAGGAGTGGCAATATTATTTTCAAATTCTTGTGATTTCTCTCTAGATTGCCAGATCTCAGACCAAGAAGGCAGGTACCTTATACTGACAGGCAAATTGGAAGATAGGCCGGTCACTATAGTTACGCTATATGCTCCCAACACTAAACAAATACCTTTCCTTAGGAAATTCTTCACAGTCCTTCAGAAGCACCTCACGGGTGCTTTACTACTGTTGGGTGACTTTAACATGGTCCTTGATCCTGCGGTGGATAGATCCCAGGCCCGCCCCCCTCCCAAGGGAGATTCGCAACGCGATAGCTCCCATGCCTTTAGAAATATAATGCATGAATATGACCTTTATGACGTTTGGAGGGCTAAGAACCCGACTTGTAGGGACTATTCGTTCTTCTCCCCAGTCCACGGCTCTCACTCTAGGATCGATCTAGTGATATCGGATAAGTGGACTCTCCAACAGATTGCGAAGGCTTCTATCCTGCCAGTATCGTGGTCTGATCACTCTGCCCTCTCAGTGCGGTGGAACCCCTGCCAAGTGAGGCCCACTCCTACCTTATGGCGCCTTAGGGACTATCTCCTTTTAAACCCGGACGCCCATCGGTCTATAACTCAGGCCCTCTCCCTATATGTTGAAACTAACACCCCAGCAGAAACGTCTGTATTCACGCATTGGTGCGCCCTCAAGGCGTTGATTAGAGGAGCGTCAATTCAAGCGGCTGCTTATATACGCAGGACCTCCCGGTAAAAACAGGTAGAACTCGAAGCCCGTCTTAACGACCTAGATGCTCTGCTTAAGTTGAACCCCTCTAATAAGAAAATATATCGAGACCTGACCCAGGTCAGGGATGAGCTGAATAAATTAGAATTAACGGAGGTCCGTAAAAACCTTTTCCGTCTGCGGCAGAAGTTCTATATGCAAGGAGATAGGGCGGGTAGAATGCTTGCTCGCAAATTGCGGGGGAAAAATGCTAAGGAAAGGGTGAAATATATCATCAATTCACACAATATCAAGATAACCGACCCATCAGATATAGCTAACTCCTTTGCCTCTTATTACTCCACCCTTTATAATCTAAAAGACGATGTCTCTACCCCACAACCAACACCAGCTAATATAGCAGCCTTTCTGGAAGAGATCAACCTTCCCTCCCTCGACCTGGATACTGTGCAAACCTTAAACCAACCATGGTCGCAGAAGGAAATTAGCCAGGCTATAGACTCACTCCCACTAGACAAAGCCCCAGGCCCTGATGGGTTTATAAACAATTTCTACAAATGTTTCAAAGACACTCTGGTCCCTATTCTGGACGGAGTTTTTAATCACGCCTCCTCAATAGGGAACTTTCCAGTTGAGATGCTGGAAGCCCGCGTAGTGGCTTTTCCTAAACCAGGGAAAAATTCAGCCATGATGCCCAACTATCGCCCCATAGCTTTATTAAATACCGATTTGAAAATCTATGCGAAGTTAGTAGCCAACAGGCTTAACCCTCTACTTCCCTCTACAATCCACGGTGACCAGGTGGGCTTCGTTCCCGGCAGACAATCCCCCGACAACACTCGGCGAGTGATAAATGTGCTGGACACCTTCTCTAGATCAGAATCTCCCCTACTATTGCTCTCGCTTGATGCGGAGAAGGCGTTTGATCGCCTCCACTGAGGATACCTGCAGGCAGTTCTACGAAAGTTCGGCCTCACCGGTAGAGTTCTCTCATCCATTATGGCCTTATATTCTCTCCCCTCGGCAAGGGTGTGTGTGAACGGACTACTCTCATCTTCTTTTCCCATTACGAACGGCACTCGCCAAGGGTGCACCCTATCCCCATTAGTCTTCGCTATGGCAATGGAGCCATTGGCTGAGAAAATTCGATCCTCGCCCTCGATTAAGGGTGTGGCATTTTCGGGACATTCCTATAAGATATGTCTTTTCGCAGACGATGTCCTTTTGACGCTCACTAGCCCTTCCTCCTCCCTGAGAGCGCTACACACACTCTTGTCCGAATACTCAGCAGTATCCTACTATAAACTTAACAACACTAAGACAGAGGCCCTCCCTATTAATTTCACACTACCCCTCTTGTCCGAACTGAAGGCCTCCTACTCGTACTCATGGCAGGATAGAAGCCTCATATCTGGGAATCCATATCACTGCGAAACTAGACGATCTGATAGCCGCTAACTTCCCCCCTCTTTTGCGCAAATCCACAACTCTAGTCTCGGACTGGATGATGCAACATGTATCGTGGCTGGGGAGAATAGCCGCGTTAAAAATGACCATCCTTCCCAGACTTATGTACCTGTTCCGGGCCATCCCCCTCCTCGTACCCAACTCCCTTCTAGCCAAATTTAATGCAATATTTAATTCCTATGTTTGGAAAGGCAAGAAACCAAGGTTAGCCAGGAAAACAATGACTCGGCCCAAACGAGATGGGGGCCTGGCATATCCGGATCTACGCTCATACCAACTGGCTTGCCGACTGGCACAAATAGGGGCATGGTATATCCAACCCACGTATAAATCATGGGTACAACTTGAACAAGGTCTTATAGCCCCGCTACCCCTGACCGATGTATTGTTACTCCCTAAATCTGAGGGCACAGTTTTAATCAATCAATCTCTCTCTGTCCAATCCACTAGGAAAGCTTGGCTAGAGATAGTGCGAAGTGGAAATGATATAACTCTCCCTACCACGACCATATCATTGAATGGAATAGCCTCCTTGATCCCTGATTTGAGATTCTATGGCTGGATATCACAGGGAATCCGGTCCTTACAGGATATTATGGCGCATGGTGCCCTTCTTTCTTTTGCCCAGATTCAAGAAACTTTCCTTCTACCACATGGGGAATTTTATAAATATTTGCAGCTTAGACATTGGCTCCATGGAGTCTCGACACCCACTATCCCCCCCTTGCCTAAATTTGTTCAAAGGTCCCTGGAAACAGGGGAAGGTATGGGTGGAATTACCAAATGGTATAATTACATCAATAATCCCCAAAAACTACAGAAAGCCCCCTCCCAAATAAAATGGGAAGTTGATCTGCGATGCTCAATTTTAGAGGAGGAATGGGAAACGATATACAGATCATGCTACACAGTTTCTAAATGTATATCACATATAGAACTATCCTATAAACTTCTTCACCGCCTGTATTTCACCCCTTCCCGCCTCCATGCGATGCAATCCTCCACATCTAAAATGTGTTGGAGGAATTGTGGCATGGTTGGTACTTTAATGCATGTTTTCTGGGATTGCCCTGTACTTACCCCCCTGTGGACTTCGGTCTTCCACCTTATAGACTCAGTGCTAGGCCAACATATCTCCCCCCATCCACGACTGGCCCTCCTACATCTATACTATGGTGATTTAACGCCAGGAGATCGCTATATCCTCGGCCATATTCTTATCTCGACAAAACTTTCAATTGCTCGCCTTTGGCGTTCCACCGAGGCTCCACATATCTCTGCAATAGAAATGGCCGTTCAGTCGCACTACGAATTCGAGACTGCGGGTGTGGCCTATGCCTCTACCTCTACATCCCCACTACTCCGATGGTTCCCGTGGTCCACCTATTGGCTTAACCGTTCACCAAACCTCACGCCCCCTCCAGACGCTTAGGTATATCCGATGCTAGCTTAATCTAATCCCTATGATGGCATGTTTATTTTTGCATTGCTCCTTTTACGTACAATGTTTTGTATAATGCTCTATGTTTTTTTGTATTATGCTGACTGTTGTGTGTACCCCCCCCCTCTCCCATTTCTTTTCTGTACCCCTATCCCAATTGCTTTGTTTACCCGCAATATAATAAAAATTAATATTTAAAAAAAAAAAAAATCTTTGGTATATTTGACATTTTCTGTCATGTCCCCCCTTTCCCTTCTATCCTCCAAACTATTGATTATACTCTCAAAATAGCAAGAAAAAGAGAACTTTCATGAAACTTGAAAGTGTATTCTTGTTCTTAGAAATGAAGACTATTCCATGTGAGAAATTGCCAAGAAACTGAACATTTCCTACAACAGTGTGTACTACTCCCTTCAGAGAACAGCACAAACAGGCTCTAACTAGAGTAGAGAGTAGTGGGAGGCCCCGGTGCACAACTGAGCAAGAAGACAAGTACATTAGAGGTCTCCAGTTTGAGAAATGGATGCTTCACAAGTCCTCAACTGGCAGCTTCATTAAATGGTACCCACAAAACCCCAGTGTCAATGTCTACAGTGAAGAGGCGACTCCGGGATGCTGGCCTTCTGGCATAGTGGCAAAGAAAAAGACATATCTGAGACAGGCCAATAAAAGGAAAAGATTAATATGGGCAAAAGAACTCAGACATTGGACAGAGGAAGATTGGAAAAAAGTGTTATGGACAGACAAATCAAAATTTAAGGTGTTAGGATCACACAGAAGAACATTTGTGAGACGCAGAACAAGTGAAAATATGCTGGAAGAGTGCCTGACACTATATGTCAAGCATGGTGGAGGTAATGTGATGGTCTGCGGTTGCTTTGGTGCTGGTAAAGTGGGAGAATTGTACAAGGTAAAAGGGATTTTGAATCATTTTGCAACGCCATGTCATACCCTGTAGACAACGCTTGATTAGAGCCAATTTCCTCCTACAACAGGACAATGACCCAAAGCACGCCTCCAAATTATGCAAGAAATATTTAGGGAAGAAGCAGGCAGCTGGTATTCTGTCTGTAATGGAGTGGCCAGCGCAGTCACCAGATCTCAACCCCATTGAGCTGTTGTGGGAGCAGCTTGACCGTATGGTACGCAAGACGTGCCCATCAAACCCAACCAACTTGTGGGAGGTGCTTCAGGAAGCTTGGGGTGAAATTTCTTCAGATTACCTCAACAAATTAACAGCTAGAATGCCAAAGATCTGCAATGCTGTAATTGCTGCAAAGGGAGCATTCTTTGACGAAAGCAAAGTTTGAAGGACAAAATTATTATTTCAAATAAAAATCAATATTTCTAACCTTGGCAATGTCTTGACTATATGTTCTAATCATTTTGCACCTCATTTGATAAATAAAAGTGAGTTTCCATGGAAAAAACGAAATTGTCTGGGTGACCCCCAAACTTTTTTGAACGGTAGTATGTGTGTGTATATAGATAGATAGATGTGTGTGTGTGTGTGTGTGTGTGTGTATATATATATATATATATATAAGATAGATAGCATTCGGGTTGTGCAATATATCTATCTAACAGATATATATGTATGCATATATAAATACATGGATATATATGTCTCAAGATCTATTTTGCAGGAAAATCCAACTATAAATCATTAATCAGGCAGCTTATCTTGGCTCATGTAGTTGCAGTATACATGTTAATCCAGTAGATGATGCACCAAGACAAATACTACATGTCATAGAGTCGCTGGTCATGTATCTTGCAACCTTTCAGTGTTACTGTAGTTAAGTAGCAACGGATTTGGGATCTACAAGATATTTGTTTGGCTGAAGTGAATTTAGACTGGACTGTGAGATTGATTTCCCCTTGAATAGGATTTTGTAATTTACCGTGTCTGGTCTCTAGGTTGACAAGACTAAAGGCCCATACACACTTGACGATAAAATGAACGACGTCGTTCATTTCAGCCATCATCAACGACGTCGCTCATTATATCGTCAAGTGTGTATGCATCCGACGACCACCGATGCGCGGCCCCGCGGGACGTTAACGACCCTCGCTTATCTGTGGAGCATGTATGCTCAATTTCCACTATGGTCGTTACCGACCAGAGACGTCGTTGAATGTGTATGGTGTGAAAGACCAACGACCAAGCCACTGTTCACCAGCCCTGTTCCCAGCTCATTATTTTAATAAACTGTTCAGCTTGGATGCTTCAATGATGAATGGTGTATGGTCTTTCGTCTTTGGTCTTTCGTCTTTGGTCGTTGGTAGTGTGTATGCTCATGTCGTTTGCTCAGCTGTTCAAGGGAAGTTCAAGGGAAGTCGTTAACGACGGTCGTTAACGATGTGTGCATCGTCAAGTGTGTATGGGCCTTTAGGTCACCAGTGTCTAGGTCGACCACTGTTGGTCGACAGTAACTAGGTTGACAGGGTTTCTAGGTCGACATGACAAAAGGTCAACATGAGTTTTTCACATTTTGTTTTTCTTTTTTTGAACTTTTTCATACTTTACGATCCACATGGACTATGATTGGGAACCTTGCCCGAAGCATGGCGAGTGAAGCGGTGCATTAATTGGTGTTCCCGGTCACTGTACGGCAAAAACGACACCAAAAAAAAAGGATTAATAAACTCATGTCGACCTTTTGACCTCTCAACCTAGACTGTCGACCTAGAGACCCTGTCTACCTAGAATCCCTGTCGACCAGTAGTGGTCGACCTAGACACTGTCGACCTAAGTGTGGTGGACCTTCAATACCACACCTGTAATTTACATTTAAAAATATTTTTTTTTTACTTTGAATTATTGCTTATCGATGTACTGTCACAGGGACAAATGCTCAGGGCTACAGGCGTAGGTCTCATGACCAGCTGCTTCTCCCATGGACAGCTTTACGTGGCTTGCTCATGAGTTAGTAGCCTCAAGCATCTTTTTGTGTTAATCCCTGAAGGGAAAACTGCAAATATTGTTTACAAAGACCTTTTGTGATCAATATGTACAATATAAAATACTAGCTGAATACCCGTGCTTCGCTACAGAATTTCAAGTATTTCTGTGCGTAGAATTGTCATTTTAAAGGTCTTCCTGGTAAACTAAGACCACCCGTCCCCCAGCAAGGCAGCAGCACCCGGAGGGGACGCCCGCTGCTAGGTACCTCCCAGGATCACCCCTTCCCCAAGCTGGACATAGCAACCAGCGCCGGGTACACCGGCGGGGAGACATCTGCGTTACCCAGGAGCTGTGCCACCATGCCCCCTAGTGTCAGTGGCCTGTACAGTGACAGTAGCAGTTATAGTGGTGGCGGCTGTGCCGGGGGGTGGTCACAAGGAGCAACGACCTTGATGCAATTTATCCTCGCTGCCGCTGTGTAACTGGGGACGGAGCCCCATCGCGCTGCTGCAGATAAGTTGGTGGAAAGCGAGTAGTGGAGTGGAGGGAGGATGTTAACTGTGGAGATTCTGGACCGGGTGGATATGCTTGAGAGTCTGTTGACGTGGGTAAGTGTGGGATCAGCAGCAGCAGGCTTGCCCCATCCCCACCTGCACACACTGCCGACTGCTGTCATTGTTTCACCACCCGAGCCGGGTGTAGTCTATGCAGGAGCTGTTCCCCCAGTGCTGGCTATGTAATGGGCCTCTGGGCTATATACGTGTCAGTTTGATGTTTATAGCACCAGCATAATTTGACACGAATGTCACTATTCATCTCCATGGCCCCGAAAACTATGGATTTTTACATGTCGCCCCTTCCCACCCCTAGGGGTGCTAGGGGTGTCTTACCCCACAGTATTTTTTTTCCAGATTGTAAGTCATATGTGTACCAAGTTTGGTGTAAATTGCTTCAGACATTCCAGAGTTATGCTGGAACATACACACATCTATATATATATATATATAAGTATGGGTAGATAGGGGAATGGCGACCAACCGGTGTTTTTTTATACAAAAATATTTAGCGGACTAGTACTAAGAATGAAGGATTGGATTAAGGAAATGACTCCTTTTTATGTAAAAGAGAAATAACAATTTATTTTATCAATAAAAAATATATATTTTTTACACTTTGCTTTTCTAAAAGATACATACAAAACCGATTCCTCTACAGATATAAAAAATGTATAAAAACGGATTATATAGTAAAAAGCAGTTGTATAAAATATTTTAAGACATAAAATGGAAAGAGATAAAAAAATATTTTTAAAAAGATTTTTTGTAGTTAGTAAAAAGCAGCTTAACTTAGGGTGGAAGGTCATACAGGAAATCCCAATTGGATTTCCTGTATGACCTTCCACCCTAAGTTAAGCTGCTTTTTACTAACTACAAAAAATCTTTTTAAAAATATTTTTTTATCTCTTTCCATTTTATGTCTTAAAATATTTTATACAACTGCTTTTTACTATATAATCCGTTTTTATACATTTTTTATATCTGTAGAGGAATCGGTTTTGTATGTATCTTTTAGAAAAGCAAAGTGTAAAAAATATATATTTTTTATTGATAAAATAAATTGTTATTTCTCTTTTACATAAAAAGGAGTCATTTCCTTAATCCAATCCTTCATTCTTAGTACTAGTCCGCTAAATATTTTTGTATAAAAAAACACCGGTTGGTCGCCATTCCCCTATCTACCCATACTTATCTAATCCTATACAGCATCTCACCAATGCTGTAAAATTGTTCAGGGGACGGCTGACACCCTATTACTCATAAGGGAGTGTTTTTACATATAAGTGTATTCTATTTCAGGTGTTGTTTTCCCCCACATGTGGCGCTTTACTCATATTTTTTACATATATATATATATATATACAGGTTGAGTATCCCTTATCCAAAATGCTTAGGACCAGAGGTATTTTGGATATCGGATTTTCGCTAACGTCCTAGAGGATGCTGGGACTCCGTAAGGATCATGGGGATAGACGGGCTCCGCAGGAGACATGGGCACTTTAAGAAAGACTTTGACTCTGGGTGTGCACTGGCTCCTCCCTCTATGCCCCTCCTCCAGACCTCAGTTTGATACTGTGCCCAGAGGAGCTGGGTGCATTTCAGGAGCTATCCTGAGTTTCCTGTACGAAAGCATTTTTGTTAGGTTTTTTATTTTCAGGGAGCCTGCTGGCAACAGACTCCCTGCATCGAGGGACTGAGGAGAGAGAAACAGACCCACTTCTCTGAGTTTCAGGGCTCTGTTTCTTAGGCTACTGGACACCATTAGCTCCAGAGGGAGTCAGAACACAGGTCTCACCCTGGAGTACGTCCCGGAGCCGCGCCGCAGTCCTCCTCACAGAGCCGGAAGATAGAAGCCGGGTGAGTATGAGAGGAAAAGATCTTCAGAGGCAGCAGAAGACTTCATTGATCTTCACTGAGGTAACGCACAGCACTGCGGCTGTGCGCCATTGCTCCCATACACCTCACAAACTGCAGTCACTGTAAGGGTGCAGGGCTCAGGGGGGGGGGGGGGGGGGGGGGCGCGGCGCCCTGGGCAGCAATATAAACCTCTTATTTGGCAAAACAGAGCATATATACAGCTGGACACTGTATATATGCATGAGCCCCCGCCAATTTTACACTTTTAGCGGGACTGAAGCCCGCCGCCGAGGCGGCGGGGCTTCTCCCTCAGCACTCACCAGCGCCATGTTTTTCTCCACAGCACCACTGAGAGGAAGCTCCCCGGACTCTCCCCTGCTTATACCACGGTAGAATAGAGGGTTTTAAAGAAGAGGGGGGGCACATAATTCGGCGCAGATGATAATAACAGCGCTACGGGGTAAACGTTAAATTGCTGTGTTTTTCCTGGGTCATATTGCGCTGGTGTGTGTGCTGGCATACTCTCTCTCTATGTCTCTCCAAAGGGCCTTGTGGGGGAACTGTCTTCAGTAGAGCATTCCCTGAGTGTGTGGTGTGTCGGTACGTGTGTGTCGACATGTCTGAGGTAAAAGGCCCTCCTAAGGAGGAGATGGAGCAAATGTGTGTGTGTGTGGTGTTTCCGTCGACAACGCCGACGCCTGATTGGATATGTGAAATTAAGTGCTAAGATGAATTTATTACACAAAAGATTAGAGAACAGACAGGGAATCTACCCATGTCTGTCCCTATGTCACAGAGACCTTCAGAGTCTTACAACGCTCACTATCCAAAATAATAGACACAGATATCAACACGGAGTCTGACTCCAGTGTCGACTACGATAATGCAAACTACAGCCAAAACTGGCAGAAAAGTATTCAATATATGATTGTTGTAATAAAAGATGTTTTGCATATCACTGATGACTCATCTGTCTCTGACACGAGGGTACACATGTTTAAGGGGAAGAAAGCTGAGGTAAATTTCCCTCCTCTCCTGAAGAAAAAGAGCGGGAATCTCCAGACAAGAAGCTGCAGCTTCCCAAAAATAATTCTCAGAGAGTATCCTTTCCCTAATGGGGCCAGGATACGATGGGAATCTTCCCCTAGGGTGTACAAGGCATTGACACGTTTACCCAAAAGGTAGCGCTGACTTTACAGCTATCCTCAGGGATCCTGCAGATAGCATGCAGTAAAAGTACTGGTACACTACTCAGACCGGCGATTGTGTCGGCATGGGGTTATAGCGAGGTAGCAGCGAAGACAGATACCTTATCAGCGCAGATGGAAACCCTAGATAAGGATGCCATGTTATTGTCCCTAGTATATGTATATATATATATATATATATATATATATATATATATGTAAAAGATGTTGTCTTTATATATATATATATATATATATATATATATATACACATATATATATATATATATATATATATATATATATATATATATAAAAAAGACATGCCCAAAGGGACGTTAGTCTACTGGGTTCTAGAGTCAACGCTATGTCGATTTCTGCTAGACGTGTCGTGTGGAACATGCAATGGACAGGTGATGCCGACTAAAAGAGGCATATGGAGTTGTTGCTTTACAAGGGTGAGGAATTGTTCGGAGAGGGCCTCTCGGATCTCGTCGCTACGGCAGGTAAACCAAATTTTTTGCCATATATTCCCTCACAATCTAAGAAAGCGCCTCATTATCAAATGCAGTCCTTTCGTTCCAATAAAAACAAGAGAGCACGTGGATCGTCCTTTCTTGCCAGAGGTAAGGGCAGAGGGAAAAAGCTGCACAACACAGCTAGTTCCCAGGAACAGAAGTCCTCCCCGGTTTCTGCTAAATCCACCGCATGACGCTGGGGCTCCCCTGAGGGAGTCAGCTCCTGTGGGGGCACGTCTAAGACTGTTCAGCCTCGTCTGGGTCCACTCACAGGTGGATCCATGGGCAATAGAAATTGTTTCCCAGGATTACAAGCTGGAATTCGAAGAGTGCCTCCTTGCCGGTTTTTCAAATCGGCCCTACCGAAACAACCCCTGGAAAGGGAGATAGTGTTACATGCGATTCACAAATTGTGTCTGCAACAAGTGGTGGTAGAGGTTCCCCTGCTTCAAAGAGGGTAGGGGTACTACTCAACTCTGTTTGTGGTTCCGAAACCGGACGGTTCGGTCAGACCCATTTTAAATTTAAAATCCCTGAACCTTTACTTAAAACGGTTCAAGTTCAAGATGGAATCACTCAGGGCGGTCATCGCCAGCCTAGAAGGGGGAGATTTTTTGGTATCTCTGGACATAAAGGATGCATACCTGCATGTCCCCATATATCCTCCTCATCAGGCGTACCTGAGATTTGCGGTACAGGATTGTCATTACCAATTTCAGACGTTGCCGTTTGGGCTTTCCACGGCCCCGAGAATTTTCACCAAGGTAATGGCGGAAATGATGGTGCTCTTGCGCAAGCAGGGTGTCACAATTATCCCGTACTTGGACGATCTCCTCATAAAAGCGATATGATGGGAGAAGTTGCTGAGCAGCGTATCACTTTCACTGAATGTGTTACAGCGACACGGCTGGATTCTCAATATTCCAACGCAGCTGAATCCTACAACTCATCTGCTCTTCTTGGGCATGATTCTGGACACAGACCAGAAAAGGGTTTTCCTTCCGAAGGGAAAAGCGCAGGAACTCATGACTCTAGTCATGAACTTGTTGAAACCAAAACAAGTGTCAGTACATCATTGCACTCAAGTTCTGGGAAAGATGGTGGCAACATACGAAGCCATTCCATACGGCAGATTCCATGCAAGGGCCTTCCAATGGGACCTATTGGACAAATGGTCCGGGTCGTATCTGCAATTGCATCAGCGGATCACCCTGTCCCCCAGGGCCAGAGTATCTCTCCTGTGGTGGCTAAACAGTGCTCACCTTCTAGAGGGCCGCAGGTTCGGCATTCAGGATTGGATCCTGGTGACCACGGACGCGAGCCTCCGAGGTTGGGGAGCGGTCGCACAGGGAAGAAATTTCCAAGGACTTTGGTCAAGTCAAGAGACTTGTCTTCACATCAACATCCTGGAACTAAGGGCCATATACAATGCCCTACGTCAAGCGGAGATCTTACTTCGCAATCGACCAGTTCTGATCCAGTCAGACAACATCACCGCAGTAGCTCATGTAAACCGCCAAGGCGGCACAAGGAGCAGAGTGGCAATGGCGGAAGCCACCGGAGTTCTTCGCTGGGCGGAGAATCATGTAAGCGCTCTGTCAGCAGTGTTCATTCCGGGAATGGACAACTGGGAAGCAGACTTCCTCAGCAGACACGCTCTGCCACGGGAGAGTGGGGACTTCATCAGGAAGTCTTCGCGCAGATTGCAAGTTGGTGGGGACTACCCCAAATAGACATGATGACATCCCGTCTCAACAAAAAGCTACAAAGGTATTGCGCCAGGTCAAGAGACCCTCAGGCGGTAGCTGTGGACGCCCTAGTGACACCGTGGGTGTTCCAGTCGGTATATGTGTTTCCTCCTCGTCCTCTCATACCCAAGGTGTTGAGGATAATAAGAAAAAAGAGGAGTGAGAACAATTCTCATTGGTCCAGATTGGCCACGAAGGACCTGGTATCCGGATCTGCAAGAAATGCTCACAGAAGATCCGTGGCCTCTTCCTCTAAGGCAGGACTTGTTACAACAAGGACCCTGTCTGTTCCAAGACTTACCGCGGCTGCGTTTGACGTCATAGCGGTTGAACGCCGGATCCTAGCGGAAAAAGGTATTCCGGATGAGGTCATTCCTACGCTAATAAAGGCTAGGAAGGACGTGACATCTAAACATTATCACCGAATATGGAGAAAATGTGTTTCTTGGTGTGAGGCCAGGAATGCTACGGAAGAATTCCACCTGGATCGTTTTCTTCACTTCCTACAAACTGGAGTGAATTTGGGCCTAAAATTAGGCTCCATTAAAAGTTCAGATTTCGGCCTTATCCATTTTCTTTCAAAAGGAATTGGCCTCATTACATGAAGTACAGACTTTTGTGAAGGGAATACTGCATGTTCAGCCTCCTTTTGTACCTCCGGTGGCGCCTTGGGACCTTAACGTGGTGTTAAGTTTCCTTAAGTCACATTGGTTTGAACCACTTAAGACAGTGGAGTTGAAATATCTCACCTGGAAGGTGGTCATGTTGTTAGCCTTGGCTTCAGCTAGGCGAGTTTCGGAATTGGCGGCTTTATCACATAAAAGCCCCTATCTGGTTTTCCATATGGATAGAGCGGAATTGCGGACCTGTCCTCAATTCCTGCCTAAGGTGGTCTCATCCTTTCATATGAACCAACCTATTGTCGTGCCTGTGGCTACGCGTGACTTGGAGGATTCCGAGTCCCTTGATGTGGTCAGGGCTTTGAAAATTTACGTGGCCAGAACGGCTAGGATCAGAAAAACTGAAGCACTGTTTGTCCTGTATGCAGCCAACAAGGTTGGCGCCCCTGCTTCAAAGCAGACTATTGCTCGCTGGATCTGTAACACGATCCAGCAAGCGCATTCTACGGCAGGATTGCCGTTACCAAAATCGGTTAAGGCCCATTCCACTAGGAAGGTGGGCTCTTCTTGGGCGGCTGCCCGAGGGGTCTCGGCACTACAGCTGTGCCGAGCTGCTACTTGGTCGGGGTCAAACACCTTTGCAAAGTTCTATAAGTTTGATACCCTGGCTGATGAGGACCTCCTGTTTGCTCAATCGGTGCTGCAGAGTCATCCGCACTCTCCCGCCCGTTTGGGAGCTTTGGTATAATCCCCATGGTCATTACGGAGTCCCAGCATCCTCTAGGACATTAGAGAAAATAAGATTTTAAACCTACCGGTAAATCTTTTTCTCGTAGTCCGTAGAGGATGCTGGGCGCCCGTCCCAAGTGCGGACTACTTCCGAAAGACTTGTATATAGTTATTGCTTACATAAGGGTTATGTTATAGTTTCATCGGTCTTGGACTGATGCTATGTTGTTTTTCATACTGTTAACTGGGTAGTATATCGCAAGTTATACGGTGTGATTGGTGTGGCTGGTATGAATCTTGCCCTTGGATTACAAAAATCCTTTCCTTGTACTGTCCGTCTCCTCTGGGCACAGTTTCTCTAACTGAGGTCTGGAGGAGGGGCATAGAGGGAGGAGCCAGTGCACACCCAGAGTCAAAGTCTTTCTTAAAGTGCCCATGTCTCCTGCGGAGCCCGTCTATCCCCATGGTCCTTACGGAGTCCCAGCATCCTCTACGGACTACGGGAAAAAGATTTACCGGTAGGTTTAAAATCTTATTTTTCCGTATTTTGGAATAATTGCATACCATAATGAGATATCATGGTGATGGGACCTAAATCTAAGCACATAATGCATTTATGTTACATATACATTTTATACACACAGCCTGAAGGTAATTTTAGCCAATATTTTTTGTAACATTGTGCATTAAACAAAGTGTGTCTACATTCACACAATTCATTTATGTTTCATATACACCTTATTACGTATTTCGGAATATTTGGATATGGGATACTCAACCTGTATGTATGTGTGTGTGTATATATATATATATATATATTTATCAGGGCTGGCCAAACCGGTCCTCGAGATCTACCAACAGCTCATGTTTTCCAGGCCTCCTGGAGATCTGTAGAATTGTCAGTTAGGAATGAATGCAGCACATCTTAATTAGTAATGACTACACCTGTGCACCAGATAGGTGGTATGGAAAATGTGAACTGTTGGTAGATCTCGAGGACCGGTTTGGCCAGCCCTGATATATATATATATATATATATATATATATATATATATATATACACTGCTCAAAAAAATAAAGGGAACACTAAAATAACACATCCTAGATCTGAATGAATGAAATACTCTTATTAAATACTTTGTTCTTTACATAGTTGAATGTGCTGACAACAAAATCACACAAAAATGATCAATGGAAATCAAATTTATTAACCCATGGAGGTCTGGATTTGGAGTCACACACAGTACTGAGCCTCATTTTGACTTGTTTTAAGGACATTACATCAAAGTTGGATCAGCCTGTAGTGTGTTTTTCCACTTTTATTTTGAGTGTGACTCCAAATCCAGACCTCCATGGGTTAATAAATTTGATTGTGTATGTATATATATATCTCTATCAGAATTTAGATGCCACTACTGTGTTTGTAAAATTAGTTCCACTGAACAATAACAGACATCCACACAAGCGAAGCCACGAGCAAACACTAATCATAAATAAAAATACTGTATAAATCAATCTTACATGCAAATATTGTACTTTATGATGTTATTGAATTATAGTGAAAATAATTGTATTCAGTTGGTTTATTAGAGACTCACCATAACTCCAGATCTAATGTTGTAAGTAAATGAAGATTAATTGGTCTCTATCAGAGTACAGTAGAATAATCTGGGATTGCTGGGACTTCTGGATGTAGAGAGAGAGATTGGGATCCTTCTTGAAGTGAAACTGAACTCTTTGTTTTCAATTTGGCCATAAGGCTGATTTGATAACATTAAATATAAAATGTATGTGAAATTAAACTGGAAGTATAAATTTTACAGATTTTTAGATTGTGGCTTTTAAACATAGCGTTACGTCTAGTTCTCTTGCATTAGGGTCACAAGCTTTTAAAGAAGACCCTTTGATTAATATTAAACTCCCCTCCTTTATAGCAGCTCAATGGTGAGAGACTACCGCTAACCAAAGGATACTCTCCGGGAGCTCTGTAACTATATTACAGCTGGTTGGTTATCTGCCCCAATCCTGCAGTCACATCTTCTATCCAGACCTGAAAATAAGGACCAAAAAGTGGCTGTCCAAGTCGTATGGCTAATGATGTACATCATGGGGGCAATGTTATAACAGAAAAATTGTGTTTTCTCAGTTGAATTTCTATTTACTTTTTTATTTAATGTTGTTTTTTTGTTGTTTTTATTATTTCACAATACAAAAAGACAAATACACTAATCACAATCAATGATAACCAGTATTTACAATACACATATTTTATACATTTTTGCTGAAAACCTACGAAAAAAGAAAAGACAATTCTCTCTTCCTTTTCAACATCCTCCCAACTCCACCCCACCCTCCACACATCTCAGCAAGTGTCTACATTTAGCACTTTTGTATGAAGGAGATTACTTATTTCACACTATGGTATTTGGATTCTGCTTGTCTGAGTAGGTATGGATATTTCTCATGAGCCTTCTTGGACCATACATACTTTAGCCAGGCTGCACAAATTCACCACATATTGCTTAGGGTATCTGTCCAACCCATTTGCATCTACTATGCCCAATAAGCATGCGTTTGTGGTAAAAGCCCTCCTCTGAACTAAAGTGGATGCAATAGTCCCTATCACTTGATTCCAAAAACTTAGTACTTGAGGACATTCCGAAGCTGGATGCAAGAAAGTACAAACAGCAGGACCACATTTAGGGCACTGGGAAGTGGCCCTGCTGCCAAATTTATGTAAATGTATTGGGGTTATTATATATACCCTTTGCAATAAAAACAGTTGAATTTCTTAATTAAGCACTACAAAGACAGATTGTTGTTCCTGGTCTTTCTATACAAGCCATTTATTAAGCTTTGACTGGAATCAAGCAAAACAGTAATTTGATTTATGCAGTATATATAACATTATTCATGTCATTATGGATACCTGTGTATGGACTAAATGGCTAACTCAGAAAACTAGCCCTATAACACTAGTCGGAAGGTTATTGACATATACAGTAGGTTAGTGAATGCTATTTCGGATCCCCCTGATTTTTTTGTTTAATGATTCTGCAGACGGCATTTGCCACAGCAACAGAAGAAAAGGCCAAAAATGCTCGTCTGAAGGCAAAAAAGCGAAAAATCAAAACTGAGCAGAAGCAGATGCACGAAGATTTCTGTTTCCGCTGTGGTGATGGAGGGGAACTGGTGATGTGCGATAAGAGAGACTGTCCAAAAGCTTATCACCTCCTCTGCCTTAACCTTACACAGCCTCCATACGGTAATGCTTAGCCCATCATGATCAATAAATGTATTTGTCTTTCTGTCCAGTTTGTTTCCTTGCTCCCCCCTCTCCATCTATTGCGCTCTCTCCATCTGGTCCCCTCCCCTCTATCTCTCTCCTCTTCTGGGTTCACATCTCTGTGTGTCTAGCTATTCATTTTGTCTCTCTCTCTTCATATCATTTTCTGTCCTTACATCTTTCTTTGTGTCTCTCTCTCTCCGTCCAACTCTCTCTGAAAGTTTATCTCCCCATCTGGACCTGTCTTTGTCAAAGTACCTCCACTCTGCTCACCTCTAACCGTCTCTCCCACCATCTGTTCCCCCCGCCCACCCCTCCAAACCCATTTCCCTAATTTTCTCTCTATTTCTTCCCGTTCATCTATCTCCCTCTCTGTTGTCATCTTCGTATTTCTCTTTGTCTGTCAATCTCTCTTTTTACTTTACCCCTTTCTCTAGCATCCATAAGGGATATTGGGGACACATTAGTACGATCTGTATAGACGGGTCCAAAGGAGCTAGTGCACTTTAAATTTCTTCAACTGGGTGTGCTGGCTCCTCCCCTTTGTGCCCCCTCCCACAGGCAGTTTACAAAAAAGTGCCCTCAGGAGAGGATGCACACTCTGCTAGCGCCAGAGTTTTTCTTAATTTTATTTTAAACTTTTGTTTATTTCGGTATGCTGTTTGAGCAACAGCATACCTGCGTCATGGGAGTTAGGGAGGGGGACGGTCACCGGCCTTGCGAGGTGCAGAGCCGCTTCCCCGTCCTGAAGCGGCTCTGCACCTCGCAGACCCCGTCCTGAGGGGTTTTGTTCAGCGGGGCACTGCGCCTTGGCTGTCGCAACCGCAGCCCGCCGCACACACTTAACAGATGCCTAAAGGTGAACGTCGGTGGTGAGTACAAACCAGGGGCCCCGCTAAGGGGGTCCCCCCAGTTCATGGTGCAGCTGTCACACGGGTCAGGCATACGGGGCCCTCCTAGCATGGCCAGTATAAATATATTCTGTAGCTCTGGCGCCATTATGGGGGTGGAGCTACATCTGAGAGGGCTCAGTGGCATTTTGGCGCCTTCCTCTGCATAAGCAACAGCAGCAGCCTCATACAGCTCCTCTGGACTCTGACACAAGCTGGATCACTGGTACCGGGTGTAGTTTAGGGGGAGAACCGCTATTTGTGCACATTACTTATTCCTAAAGGGGAAATTATTGTAAACAAACAGTTTTCACTGATATAAAAATGCTGACAGCCTCACTGGGGTTCTCTAACGTTGGGTGTGCTGGTGCCTTCTCTTCCTCTGTGGCTCCTCTCACATGCAATAGGGCAGGCTTGCATTGAAAAACGGTCTGTGTTGTATGTGTATTGGTTGGGTGTTACTTTTCATCATGGTAAAACACAAGTTATGCAGTGTCTGTAACATCAGATTCTCCCCACTCTTATCTGGTTCCATTTCATGTGAGCAGCGTAGTCAGTCCTCACAAAACGTTGAGGAGAACGTGGGGGATGGTCACGAGCCTTCCTGGCTGGGTGCAATCAAAACTATGATGTCTGATATGTCATCTCAGCTCACTGCAAATGGCCACAAAACACAAGAACTGCAACAAGCAGTAGCAGATCTGGCTGCCAGGGCTGATGTTCCCCATCCTTCCCTCTCTACTGCAGGTCCACATAAATGTGATTTACCTGCGCTTCTATCAGATACTGATGATGATGATATACAGGATGATGGGGACGATGTTGATCCCATAGATGGGGATTCCACTCCTACACAGGGTATTGAACCCCTCATTTTAGCTATAAGGGATGTGCTAAAGCTTCCCCTAGAGGACGCTGCAAATCAGCAGTCGTTTTCCTCTCTCAAGACAAACTGACCGTCACATTTCCTGATTCTAAAGAACTAGATAATTTATTTAAGCTAGCCTGGAAAAATCCAGATAAGAAATATCAGGTGTCAAAATGGTTTTTGCATACATTGCCCTTTGCCCCTGAGGGTAGAAAGTTTTGGGAAGAATCTCCGGCTGTAGTCGTCTTGGTATCTCGCCTCTCTAAGAAGGCGGTACTCCCGGCTCTGGGCTCCTTTACCGTAAAGGACCCCGGGGATAGAAAAATCGAGACCACACTGAAATCTATCTACATTGCTGCAGATATAATTCAAAGACTGGTCATTGCAGGTTGCTGGATGACACATGCAATTAATTCCTGGGCTACTCAAATTCAGGAGGGTCTCTCGGGTGAGATGACCCTGGTTACTACGGTAACTTTCCTAAAACACATTCAGGACACGGCAAGAGTCCTCTGTGACGCCCTAAAAGAGATTGGCAATATTAATGCTAGGATCACTGCTATGGCTGTGTCAGCCCGCAGAGCCATATGGTTGCGTCAGTGGATTGCAGACGCTGACTCCAAACGCAATGTGCAATCTCTTCCCTTTACAGGAGGCGAATTGGGCGCATGGATCTCCAAAGTTACTGCTGGCAAATCCATGTTTCTTCCCTCGGGGGCTCCGCCTGCTAGACGTACCTACCAGGGACCGTCTACTCAGTCCTTTCAGCCCACCAGATTTCGATCTAGGGCCAGAGGTGCATCCAATGCAGCTAGAGGCACCAGAGGTAAACCTAAGAAACCAGCCGTTGCCGGCTCTAAGGAACAGAGCACCAGTTCAGCTTCCGCAAAAACCTCAGCATGACGGTGCCCGTCCACCCCGGGAGGATCTCGAGGTGGGAGCTCGGTTATGTCACTTCAGCCACATCTGGGAATGTTCCTTCCAGGACGCCTGGGTATGGGACCTTATTTCTCAGGGTTACAAGCTGAAGTTCGACAGTGCTCCTCCCCAACAATTTTTCAAATCAAGCTTACCAGCTTTGGAAAATATGCGTGTTACGCTACTACTGGCCATCACAAAAGTTGGTCCAGTCCCAAGTCATTGTTCCAGTACCCCTGCAACAGCAAGGACAAGTTAACTACTCCAGTCTGTTCGTAGTGCCAAAACCAAATGGGTCTGTGAGGCCAATTTTGAATCTGAAGTCCTTGAATCCTTTCCTAAAGGTTTTTAAATTCAAGATGGAATCTTTGAGAGCAGTGATCGCAGGCCTGGAACAACAGGAATTCCTAGTGTACCTGGATATCAAGGACACCTATCTCCATATCCAAATTTGGCCTTCTCATGAGGCCTGTCTGAGGTTCGCCCTGCTGAATGATCACTACCAATTACGGGGGTTGCCCTTCAGCCTGTCTACAGCTCCGAGGGTGTTCACGAAGGTGATGGCGGAAATGATGTTCCAGCTCAGAGTCCAGGGGTTCAACTTGGTCCCTTACCTGGACGATCTAGTGATAAAAGCAAGTTCCAGGGAGTTTCTACTGCTCCATATAGATCGCACTATCCACCTTCTGTCACACCACGGGTGGATCCTCAATCTACAGAAGTCCCACCTGGAGCCATCTCTGCGGCTCCTGTTTCTGGGAATGCTACTGGATACTGTAGCGCAGAAAGTGTTCCTCCCAGAGGACAAAGTGAGAGCTCTTCAGGAAATAGTTTGCATGGTTATACGACCGACTTGAGTATCTATTCATATTTGCATAAGATTGTTGGGAAAGATGGTAGCCTCGTACGAGGCCATTCAGTATGGAAGGTTACATGCCAGACCCTTTCAATTGGACATCCTGAACAGGTGGTCCGGTTCCCATCTTCAGATGCACCGGATGAATCAACTGTCACCCCAGGCCAGGATTTCACTCCTGTGGTGACTGCAGTCTTCCAATCTCCAGGAAGGTCAACACTTCGGGATTCAGGATTTGATCCTCCTCGCAACGGATGCTCGTCTGAGAGGATGGGGAGCTGTCACCCAAGGGGTGCAGTTCTAGGGCAGGTGGTCTTCCCAAGAGGCCGTACTTCCAATCAACATCCTAGAACTTCGGGCTATCTACAATGCTCTAATTCAGGCCTCCCTTCTGCTCCGGGATCAGGCAATTCAGGTACAGTCGGACAACGCCACAGCTGTGGCGTACAACAAGCAAAAAGGAGGGACAAAAAGCCAGGCCTGCATGCGAGAAGTATCAAGAATACTCCTCTGGGCGGAAAGAAATGCAAGAGCACTGTCCGTAATCTTCATTCCTGGAGTGGAAAACTGGGAAGCAGACTTCCTGAGTCGCCACGATCTCCACCCAGCGGAGTGGGGCCTACATCCGGGGTTGCCCCCAGATCGACATGATGGCGTTTTGCCTCAACAAGAAACTTTGCTGCTATTGCTCGCGAACCAGAGACCCTCGGGCATGCACAGTGGATGCACTGATGTCGCCTTGGCCTTACCGGCTGGTCTACGTATTTCCTCCGTTTCCATTGATCCCAAAGGTGCTCAAGAAGATCCGGCTTCAAGGAGTACAGGCAATTTTGCTTGCCCCGGATTGGACCCGGAGAGCGTGGTACGCGGATCTTCTGGGCATGTCCACAGAAGACCCTTGGCTTCTGCCAGTTAGAAAGGATCTTCTTTAGCAAGGTCTGTTCGACAACCCGGACTTACGGCGGCTTCGTTTGACAGCATGGAAGTTGAGCGGAACATCCTAGCTCACAAGGGACTTTCCAAAAAGGTCATTACCACTATGGTGCAAGCCAGGAAACCTGTGACGTCAAAACACTATCATCATATTTGGCGGAGATACGTCTCCTGGTGCAAGGAATGCAAATTTCCATCTGCCGAATTCCACTTGGGTAGATTCCTTTGTTTCCTGCAGGCAGGAGTGGATAAAGGCTTACGTCTGGGACCCATTAAGGTCAAGATTTCAGCTCTTTCAATCTTCTTCCAAAAGAAGTTGGCTATTCTGCCTGAAGTTCAGACCTTCTTGCAAGGGGTGCTTCACATACAACCTCCATTTGTGCCGCCTACGGCACCTTGGGATTTGGAGGTGGTGTTACGATTTCTGCAGTACTCCTGGTTTGAACCTCTGATGACGGTGGAAGACAAGTACCTCACATGGAAGACAGTGACCCTGGCTTCGGCTAGGCGTGTCTCGGAACTGGGGACCTTATTGTGTAAAAGTCCATATTTGGTCTTTTTCAAGGACAGAGCGGAGCTCAGGACTAGGCAACAGTTCCTGCCGAAGGTTGTCTCTGCATTTCACCTGAATCAACCTATTGTGGTTCCGTCAAGTTCTGATACTTTTGCCCCTCCGGAGGCATTGGATGCGGTGCAAGCCTTGAAGATCTATGTCAAGAGGATGGCTCGGATCAGAAAGACAGATTCCTTGTTTGTGCTGTATAATGCACAGAAAAAGGGTTGCCCTGCTTCAAAGCAGTCCATTGCTCATTGGCTTCGGCTTACTATCCATCAGGCCTATGTGTCGACAGCCTAACCTGTTCCACAGTCTCTGAAGGCCCACTCTACAAGATCGGTGGGGTCTTCCTGGGTGGCTGCCCGTGGTGTCTCGGCCCTGCAACTGTACCGAGCGGCTACCTGGTCGGGGAAGAACGCCTTTGTGAAGTTCTACAAGTTTGATACCCTGGCCAATGAGGACAACCAGTTTGGGCAGGCGGTACTGCAGCTGTCTCCGCACGTTTCTGCCTGTTCTGTAAGCTTTGGGACATCCCCATCGTACTAATGTGTGTGTCCCCAATATCCCTTATGGATGCTAGAGAAAATAGGATTTTAAATACCTACCAGTAAATCCTTTTCTCGTAGTCCATAAAGGATATATAAGGGAATCTGCAGGTTCTCTGTTACGTGTTACCTGTTCAGCTGTTGCTGTTTTTGTTGCCAGCTGTTACTGGCCCGGTTATGTTATGGTGTGCTGGTGTGTAAATCTCACCACACTTATTGTTGTTATGTTCCTTCTCTCAAGTATGTAATTTCTCCTTCGGGCACTGTTTTACCTATAACTGCCTGTGGAAGGGGGCATAGAGGGGCGGAGCCAGCACACCCAATTGAAGAATTTTAAAGTGCACCCATCGTACTAATGTGTCCCCAATATCCCTTATGGACTACGAGAAAAGGATTTACTGATATATATTTAAAATCCTATTTTCTCTTGCTGTCATTCACACTTTCTGCCTCTTTCTTCCCACCTCTCTCTCTTCATATGTCTCTGCCTCTCTCTATTTCTCTAAACCCCTTGGTCTCTCTCCAGCTTTCTTTCTCTCTCTGTCCTGTGCATGTCACTTTCTCTGCTCTGTGTCTTTTTCTCTCTGTCTTGCTTGCTTGCTTGCACGCTCTGTATGTATGTGTGTGTGAGTTTTATGCCAAAGGATTTAGCAGACACACCTTCCTTTAGTGCTTTTGGACATTTTGGCTACACTCATTGCTAATCAGTTCATAAGATGAAGCACACAGCTCTGTAATCTAGTTTAGCTGTAGAATTGGTCGCACTGAAGAGCTCAGTGACTTTCTTTGTGGCACCGTCATAGGATGCCTTCTAACAAACGAGTCAGTTTATGGAATTTCTACCCTGCTAGAGCTGCCCTGCTCCCTCTAAGTGATGTTACACATGCTAAAGTGAAACAGGGTGGGGCCTCCAAGAGGAGAATCGGTCAGCATGTTATAATCATCTATTCACTGTTGTAACATTCACTACCAAGTCAAGGTTTCCCTCTGGAAGCAGTGTCAGCACAAGATCTGTTCAGCAGCTTCATGATTTGGTTTCCACACAGAAATCAATGCCTGACCTCACTAATGGTCTTGTGGACGAATGGATGCGAATACCCAGACCCATTCCAAAATGTGGGGCAAAAACTGTGGATAATAAAGGCACTGAAAGTTAATCGATAAAGAGTTTGAAATGAAACACAAGCAGTATATCCAATCAAAGACCAGATTATAAAGATTATACACTACATGGCCACTAACGCACTACGTGTCAACAGTGACGTGCGGTGGGATGAGGCAGAGCATTTTCTGTCATACTAACGTATATACCAGATTTTTGATTATATAGGGGTCTATTTAATTCAAGTCGGAATTCCCTACTTGTCAGATAAATGTCAGTTTCCGAAAAATTTAAGGTCGAACCAAACTCCCATTTATCAGACAAGTCAGAAATTCCAACACGTTTCCGTTTCCGACAATGTCAATCCGACTTTTAAAAAAAGTCGGATTGGCATTGTTTGGAGCGGCCAAAACCTGTCTGATTTGGCCGCAAATTGAATACTCAAATGCCGGATCCTCTCTGTTGGAAAGGATCCGACATCAATTGAATAGAACCCATAGAGTATATGAAAAATACAAAGATATGTTATAAATATCTTTATTTCTATTCTAATCATTTTTATAGTAAAAACTTTGGCGCAAAAAGTCTATGGCACCAATCTTTTCTGCACTTCTCTTATCAAAACTCACCCAATTTCTAGTAGTATGTACTCCTGCACTGTGTATAATGCCCACATGCACCCTTTGGCTCATATATTGTGTGTAGATCTGGCTCTTTTACTAGCCAGTACCTCCTGAATGTTTGTATAAAGGGGGTCATTCTGACCCGATCGCACGCAGCAGTTTTTTGCAGCGTAGCGATCGGGTCAGATCTGCGCCGGCGCATGGCTGCCTGTCGCTAGGGGGCGAAACGCGGTCCGGCCAATGCAGGTGGGGGGGGGGGAGCAGCGGCTGCGTGACATCACACGCAGCCGCTACGGCCCGGGGAGCGAAGAGTAGCTCCTGGCCGGGAGCTACTCTTGAAGTGCAAAGGTATCGCCGCTGTGCGATGACTTTGCACTTCTGCGGGGGTGGACAGCACTGACATGCGGGGCAGACTAGCCCTGTGCTGGGCGTCCCCCCGCATGTCTGAGTTCATGATCGTAGCTGTGCTAAATTTAGCACAGCTAGGATCAACTCAGAATGACCCCCAAAATTAAATGCATTCTGCCACTGCAAAAACTTGTTTTTGTTTTTTTGTTTTGTTTTTTTAAATATTAAGCTAACTTAATGTGGGGATGTTTGCAGTTCATTTAAAAAATCTGAGGGGACCCTGTACTGTGGGATATCAGATAGGCATTTGGGGAGCATGTTACGAGGACTGAGGTACATTTAAGGGGCTTGTGAGGAGGTCAAAATGTATGTTTAATTTTTCATTGTTTCGCTTTAAGATTTTAAATCAAACCTAATGGGCAGGACCCCAAATTTTCTATAATTATTAGTTAACTCTTTGTCTGCTATGACTTTCTATAAATCGCTTGCTATTCTTTCATTTGCTGTCTGTGTTTCAGGAAAGTGGGATTGCCCGTGGCACCAGTGTGACAAGTGTGGGACTGCCTCTTCCTCGTTCTGTGACTTCTGTCCTTCTTCTTTCTGCAAGGAGCATGAGAAAGGATCATTGATGGCCTCAGCCCTAGAGGGTCGTCTGTGCTGCTCTGAACACGACCCCAAACGCCCCTTGTGCTATGGCGATAAGAAGAAATTTAAGTGTAAAATAGAGTGTGAGGACTCCTCGTTTTCAGCACAGTTCTAAAGGAGATGCTGTTCTTACAGCTAAAGACTCATCCTGTCAGAACAACGTGACTCTTCTTTGTATAGTTGGTGGGGGCGTGGAACGCACACATCGTATTTTAATACCAGGATTGGATTGTATATGTCCTCTTAGTGTCATTTTGTTGTTCCTGGAAACCTCCTTTACTTTTTTATCTTAATAGTGAAATCCTTATCCCTCTTTACCCAACGGTTGTGGTAAGCAAGTTGTATTTATTATATTTATTATATTTTTTATTTTTATCTGGATCATGAACTAATGTGACTCGGGCAACCAATTTCACAGAACAAGTGTTAAAGAAAAGACAGTGAAAGTCCATCGGTCTCTGCGTCCTTTTCTGAAGTGTCATTATACCCTGATGTCTTCTAGAGTATTCCTAGCATTGCTTTCAATGGGATTTAAAGGCAGCTGTTGTCTCTTAAAGGATGTAAGTTGAAATTCAACAGGTTATTAACTCCTCCTAGTCTAAAAGTACAATGGTTTCCCCTTTATATGTCGGCTCATCAGGATACACAGTGATTTTGCTCCCTGGGACTGCTTTGGCAAACTTGGTGACATTATAGCCTCGATCACTCTTCTGCAGGAACTTACAATCTCTGCACCAACATCATAGACCAATGTCATCACTCTTAAGGAATAAGGATAAAGAAAAAGTTAATATGTCTCTTATTCTGGATTGGCGTCCATCTTTGTCAATCCTAATCGGGCAATTTTGCCCCACCACTTCTAAATTGTAAACATTAAAACTGTGTGATTGCCTTTCTAGGGAATCAGCTATCCTCTTATTATAACAATATCTGTCTCCGGTCACACATGGATGGATATAGCAATTCGTCATGCACTTAATATCTATTTCTTTTTTTAGCTTGTTATAAAAGGACATTAATGGATTTTCAACAGCTTCCTGCAGCTATTTTCTAGAGAAATGCTGGATGTGCCTGTACATCTGTTGTGAGTATTCTAGAATAGTTCTGACCTTTCAGGATGTCGGAAGTACATGAAGTTGAACGGTTGTGTTTTACTCACAGTGTACAGTCACGTTAAGTAGACTCTAGTTTCTCTCGCATTACAATGACTGCAAGCATAATTACAGCCCCTTGGCCAGTGGGCGAACTAATGGTCATCTAAAGGTTATGTTTTGTGCAACTTTGACACTAAGGGTCTCAGTGTGTTGTCACATGTTAGACCCCATCGTTCTGCCTTGATGCTCTGTTAGACAGTTCAAAGCAGAGAAATAATATCCAAGGCTCTATTTTGCGTATGGCATTCAAGTCCTGCTCCCAGCCCTTTTGGGGCAGTCACATTACATTTTGACAGTGGTACCGCACTGTTAAATTGCACAACATATAGTTAAATCGCGATAGGTAAAATGTACATGCATGCAAACAAATGCACATGCTATGTATGTATGTAAGAGATACTGTTCTAAGCTCTGTGTTTTGATCAATTGTTTTGTTCACTGGGCTTTGGGTATCTCCCAATTCCAAAATGTCTATGGTTTTAGTATATCTTCCTTGCCAAGAAGGATTTATCTACATTCTCACCCCATTTTGGTGCATCATTGGTTTACCTACCAACAAGCGTGCAGAGGATGTGCTTGTGTTGCAGACTGTTCATTCAAAAATGTAGTAGTGTTGAAAATTAGCCCAGAATCTGTTGAAATCAGAAAGTCACTATCACTAATCAAATGGTTTTTTTTGTTTTTGTAATATAGTAAAAATCGTGATTGTTTTGAAGGTCTATCTTTTTTATACCTACATGTATACAGGAGATGAAATACACATTTGTTAGAGTATTTTGTTATTTGGGTACTGGTCATGTGTTATTTTAATCTTCAGCATATGTCCCACGAACACACCCCAGGGTCTGTCCATGTTGTGCCAAACACACCAGCTTTTGAAATAGTGATTTTATTTTATTTTCGTTGTTTTTTTTTGTGTGTTTGTTTGTGAACATTCAGTAGGGAAAGAAAATAATAAAGTTTTCTATTCGGTTGTCCAAATTATGTGCCAATAAAACTATGTATTTACATTAAGTGGAAAGATTTTACATACACTGTTATGATTGTTTTGTGATGTTTTTGCTGTGCTACAGTCTGTCGCTTCCTGTATGGTTCCATTCAATCCAGTAAACCCTTCATCATATGAAAATCGATGAGAGATGCTGCTATTTAACATTACTGCCATTTTTTTTTTCTTCATTGCATACTAAATTCATCTGCTTTTTAGCATAGTATCTTAAATGCAAGCAAAACAGTCCTGGCCACATTTGTCATAAGACATTTTAAATTGTGCCAAGGAATGGAGAGTAACTGATAAAGAGTAGACACACCTAGAAAGGAGTATTCCCCTCATCTTACACAGCTTTCACACCGCTATTACCGGGTCACACCCGGGATTTGTACGCGAGTACATCCCAGCTGCGACCCGATTGAGACCCATTTCAGGCTGGCGGCATATTGCCAGGCTGCGTCACTTACAGAGGCGACACCTGGAGATTGCATCATCTTAAAGCGCCGACTCTTCCGTGGTGTGAACGAGTGCAGGCTTACCCAGTCATACTGCGCCGCAACCCGGGTTAAAGCCATGTTCAACCCTGGTCGTTACCAGAGTTGAAATACCAGGTCGCTTGAGCCAGATTTTTTTCAGTTGGACCCTTTCAGACAACGCGCTCACGTGCAATAACACAGGTTACTGCTGGCAGTCTGAAAGGGGTATAACTTATGCTTACTATACGTGCAACTGTTCTGCGTATTCATCTTCAGAACTTACATTGCTTTGTACATCTCATTCTGTAAGCCATACTAAATGTATCGCTTTTTCTTTCTGGCTTCTGTCTGTGCTTTTCACACCAGTACAGCATCAGGCATACATGTTTCTTTCTGTTACTTCGGAATAAGACTCCTCAGCTGTTCTCTGTGAATCGATCCAGTTCAGGGAGCACATATGAAGTGTCTTTACGGTATTCAAAGGCAATCTACATAAACTGCTCATAGACAGGATTATCCATTTGACTGTGTAATTTCGGCCCAAAAAATTCCTGTGGACCTCACACCCAATTTTTAATTACCGCGGGTATGCGCCCTCCTGATACCCACGCTATTCAATTGAAGAAAAAAAAAGTGGGCGCAACATTTTTTCAGCCAAAACCCAGTGGGAAATAGAAAAAGATAAAATAAAATTTGAGGGGAAAAGCAAAAAAGAAAAAAAAAATATTAGGTAAGTCAAATGAAAAAAAAGGAAAACAATTTCCTTTAATTACAAACAATATATGCAAAAAAGTGATTTGGTCGTAATTTTCAGCCATTTTAGAGTTAAAAAAAAATATGTGAAAAAAAGATTTAAAGCAGTTTTTTTTTTTTTTGGGGTGGGGGGGTTTAAATATACAGTATTTTGGTGCATAAACATTATAAAGTTTATTGGGGGGTATTTTGAGGAGTTTTTTTTTCTCACCTTAACATTGACATGTAATTATTTGACCAATTAGGCTCATTTAAAACTTCCACTAGCCTAATTAGTCATTGGGGGAGGGGGAGGGGGTGTCCAAGTGGTTCTGAAGGGGGTCACTAACATTTTGACCTTTAAATGTGGTATTTAACATTTTAGGAGGTTGTGAGAAAAAAACTGCTGTAATTTCTATAAAAGTTGCCACAACTGATTTTGTAGATGGAAATTGAATAGGAAAACCTTCATGGCTGTGGGAAAAACCCAGTGCAAGTTTTTCAAAATTTTGCCTGCAATTGGATAGGCCATAGGGTCTGATGTAGAGTTGATCATAATTGTGTACAGAAGGCGAATATACACAATTGACTGCGGCTATGACTCCCAGAGTACGGATACGGGCAGTCAAGCCACATCTCTGCCCCTATCCGTACTCTGGGTGTCATAGCCGCAGTCCTCATCATTGCGCACTTCTACTAATCTTATACCAGGGGCAAAAGATGCCTCTGAAAACAGCAGGTACCTGTAAGTAAGTCTATGCAGAACTCTTCCCGACCCGCAATACCGCCCTCTCTGAAATCTTCCTACATGTGAGTGCCGGGTTACCACCCAGTTATTCCTCCATCAGTGCGGATGCCAGTGAGTTATGTGCAGCTCTACATCCCCATACCTGTGTACGCTTTACCCCAGAGACTGCGCAGTGTCACGCAACTCTGCATCAGACCCATAGAGGCATGCCAGAAATGTATAGAAAAAAACCCAAGCGATAAAACAATGTTTCTTTATCGTCCACTCGGGGGCACAGGAGAAGGCTTAAAACTGGGTATAACAAATTGTCCAGGGTTTATGGAAACACATACACTACAATTGTCTGAAAGCAGAAAACACTTTACTATCTATTAAATTTATTATATAATTTTTTTTTAATGTTTTATCTATTACAAGCTTTATATACAGTCCTCCATCTTGTGTCTGTTCTCTTTCGCTTCCATGACTACCGTATGTGTAACTTGTGCTTTGTATTTGTCATGCAGAGGCATTTGCTCCGAACTTTATCACTATTCCGGGCGTTAATCGCCCTTTTCTGTATCACACATGTAAACGATAAATGATGATCATGTTAAGTACAAATAATAATAATATGATGATGATGAGACTTATCACTTGCACTTGTTAATATGGTGTAACGGTTGCAGATACATTATGTTATATATATATATAACCGTAATGTCAATAGGGAGACTGTACACTCCCACCTACATTGTATGGCTCAGCATAGGGATAACTTTAACTCTCCCATATCCATCCTTATACTCCTTGTATTTTCAATAAATCCCTCTATCATTTAAATGGAGTGCGGTCTCTCTCTCTCTCTTATATGTAGGGCTACCCGGTGGGCCCACAGTGAGCCTGCTGCTTTTTCCGTGTGCTTATGTAAATCCTGCACTCAATCCATTTTTACATAGGAAGCTTAGGGGTCCATGTACTAAGTCTTGGCGTGAGGTAAAGTACCAGCCAATCAGCTGCTAACTGTCATTTGTCAAACACAGCCTGTAACATGGAAGTTAGGAGCGAATTGACTGGTACTTTATCTCCGTCCACTTTATCTCTCTCCATGGCTCAGTAAATAAACCCTTAATCAGCAGATCACTTGTGGGCGGCACCCTGTCACTCAGCGACAGACCCCGTTCTCCAGTCAACTACACAGCTTTGTGCCGAGTTCTTGGTAGTTCTCATTCATTTACACAAGTACCATTTTTAATGCACTCCCAATATTGCCAATTCTATTGCAATATATAACAAGAAGCTTAAGTGTCCACTTTTCCTTTTAGTAGGAAACTGGCATTGTCTTCTTTTAGAGGGTGTCTCACAACACTAGTGGGATACACTTTTCTAGCTGTAAAAAGCACAATATGCTGGACACTAGTGGTGACTGCTGGTCACTGAGACAGATTGCGGGAGATGACGGCTTCTTCCCTGTCTGACTGGAGCAGTTGTGCTCTAACAATGCTATATGCAGGGTCTTAGGAGTGACTCATTACTGTGTAACACCAGAGCAGTGTTTCTCCCTCACTTTAGTGTCAGCACAGCAACAATTTAGGTCTTAAGAACACCTCACCTTGCAATTTTTGGACTTTGATCACACAAGTGTTGCTCTGTGATAACATCCTTCAATTGTTTTGTTTAAAGCAGAAATCCCACATACATGCATTTGAGTTCTTTACTAACAGTAGCAAGCAAAGTACCTTTTAAGTTTACTGTTTATAATTATTTTCTTTAGCTATACTATACAAATCATATACCTTTTATAAGATTAAATTCTTGCTGGGGGGAAAACCTTAGTATGGCTGCTAGATGTAGGCAGGGTCCCTTTGGTACACAAATACAGACTCTCAGCATGTCACGTGATTGCAGAGAGGAAAGGATTTTACAGTGTGACTAGAGCTGAGAGAGGTGCTTCATGGCATCTCTGCTCAATACATCATGTGACTGGTTGCATGGTAGCCTCTTGACAATGAAAAATCTGCAGAATGATTAATCATTTATAGCATTCTCAATAAATAGACCATGGGAAAAAAGGTCATTACCATGCTGTTTATAGACTGCCACATGGATTTTATATATATATATATATATATATATATATATATTCATAGATTGCTACGTTAAATTATGGTTTTTGCCTAACAAGACCATGGAACACAGAGATTACATAAAAATGCATTACCTTAATACTCGTAGTGACACTCATTTGCTTTATTCTTTGGTGACCTGTTGATATCCTGAACAGTGGCAGTATACTGCACTCTAGAATCTGATCACTGACTCCATTCAAACCGTGTGTAAATCATCTTAGGGTCTGTGAAGATGTAAACATTTGTACATATGGGTTAGAATATACTAAAAAGGAGACTGTTGTTTATCACTGAGCCCCTGATAGGACCAGGTGTATCCACAGGTATAACACTTTTTATAGCATGCATCGGGATATATGTAAGTGGATGCCGGGAAGACTTGGTATCTAGTTAAGGACTTTTGCGCTGTATGTTATTGTGTAATTAAAGTTATTACTCTTTGCAAATGATGTCTTCATTTCTGTATTAAGCATCTGCTGTGTGTGTGAATACCACTACACACTAAGGAATATTTATAAAAAACAAAAGTGTTGTGTCTCTATGGTGGAGTTACTGCCTTTTGTGCAACGTCTTGGTCTTTTTTTCAGGGTATAAATGTCTACCCTATTTTCCAACAAGGGACTGGGTTGCCATCTAAAGTAGCTGTGTTTTTTTTGAAAGATGAACTATAATAGTTATAGACAAAAGTAGGAATAAAAAAAGATAAGCCCATTTTTATTTAATATATGTAACATATACTTGTTTTTATTTTGTTGTGGGTTTATTTTTTTATTTTACAAATGATAATTTCAAAACACTTCGCATAAATATCTCATTTTTGTTTATAAATGTTTCCACAAAAGTTTTTAAATAACACCATGGCAACTGTAAGCTTTTATTTTACTCCTTTCTGCACTGTAAAGATGAAGTAAATGTATGGCTTTAACCATGGAGTCTTGGTTGTGCGATTATTCCTACCTCTTGATGCTTGGTCCCAGGGGAAGCAGTGTGTCCTGTACATACATTGTAATATTTTTACATCAAAGTTTACTTGTAGCTTAACGAGGGTCTATCAATGAAAGTTTGTTACTTGTGCATTATCCTTATTGTGTATATTTGTAGGTTTACGGTGGGACTAGTGGCTAATGGGAAATTAAATTAAATTCTATAGTTTCCTTGATGCCGCTACTTGTAAACTATTTAGCTTGTTCTTTATCCTTGATAAGGTACAGTTTGACCAGTCTACAACCTGCATATGGTGTTTGCAGCCATTTTTGAGTTGAATTAATGTTTAACCAATTGCTAGTTGCCTAACTGAGGCATGTGGCACAATAGGCTTCATTGATGATACTGGTCCCAGTGAACTAAGAGGCTCCATTCTTTTACATTTTAGTCCATCCTGTAAGGTATGCCGCCGTTGTGAATGGATGACAGATATACTTTAATTGCACCGGAAAGATCCATAATGTTCTACCTATCTTAATAACGAATCTAAACAAAATTAAATTTTTGTTATATGTTTGTGTTCAAATATGTTACATGGTTTTCTTCTGTTAAAATATATATATATTTTTATATTTTTTCTTAGTCAGATTTTTACTTTGATATCTGAATCGTTTCTTTTTATCACCATGGTGGTCCAGTAAAACTACCATTTTAGCGTAGGTGTATGGAATGCCTGCCAAGTGTTAATATTTTAAATTTCTCTGTACTAAGTACCTTTTTGTTTTTGTTTAAAGCGGGTAGCATTTCTAAAGCCGCAAACTAACAAAAGAACACAATAAAAAAAGTCATATATTGCATTGTTGTGCATTTATTTTTTATACACCTATTGTACATGTTTAAGAATTTTCCATTTCCTAAATAACATTGCCACCTTTACCTTTAACAATGTGTGTGTGTGTATATGTATATATATATATGTATATATATATATATATATATATATATATATATATATATATAATGTTATGTATATGTAAGTTTATCCAGGACACTCTAAAAAGTTGGCAGCCTGTTGGACATTGTGGATTATAGAAACTTTAATTTACATGATGATGTATCCTGAGTTTAGTAAACTAAATCACAAATTAAGTGGATATTTTCTGTAATTATGACTTGATGTGACCACATTAAAATTCGGATGTACAGGTTGCGTGGTTTTCATTTTTTGTTATTTTTGTTTTAATTCTTTTTGCAAAGTGTTAATCATCTGCGCTTTTTTTTTTACTATATATATTTGTTTTATTATGTTAGTCCCACATAAGATTAAATTAGTGAGGCTGATGAGTTTTTGGCGATACATGTTTGTAGTTAATGCAGGTTAAATTGTATTGGTGTTTATGAGTCGTTTTTTGAAACTTGAAAACGGACTGTAGACTTTACAAGTTAAGAATCACTTATTTATTTTCCAGCCTTCAATGTACTGTAGGCATATGAACAGCTAGTTATAAGCACAACCTTTAGTTTGTCCTACAATGTACCTTTACGAGCAACACTTGTTTTAAGGTTTTGCTGCTGTCATTAGGGACTGGTACACACGGACATTATTTTAAAACTTTAATGCATGTTCAAAAATACTTAAATGCACTATTAAATATGTAATCCAATGAATCTGTAGGTGCACACATATTTTCAAGCATTTGGTTTATGTCATTGCCTGCAGTTTTCAAAAACATTTAAACTCTACAGAGTTAATAACTTAAAACATTGTTAACAAATGTGCACCTAAAGCTCTACTAAGGCAAAGAGAAATGTAAAAGGTCTTAAGTAGCATTATGTTCAGTGCCTTGTGTACGAGCCCTAGGACAAACCTCTTATCATTTCACAGTATCATTTATGAAACCCAAGTTTAATTGGTTCTCCCATTCAGGTCATGAAATTAATGTTATAAAACTGGAATAAAGTTATTTACAAATTTTACATGCCATTTATTTTGTCTCATTCTTGGTATTTTAGAGGGCACTTTATGTCAGGTAGTAATGTTTTATAAACCTCTATGGAGACTGCACTTTAATGCTTGTAATCCTTCCCTCTGTCTTCTGTGTGCTACAGATTGTGAAAGTCGGTGTACATTTCTGTACTAAAACCAAGAAACTCCTATTGTATAAATGCTTAGATACATGGTGTTGATGATCAGCTTATAAACACATCAGTTGTTATTAATCCTTAGTCTTAAGTGGGACTGACAAATGTATACTGTATATATTTATATATATGTACATAGAACAAGCAAATATTACACTAACCATTTTAGAAATAGCTGTACCACTTTAGCTACTCACTGAATGTCTGCAAATCGTTTTTTTGTACATTAAATTACATTGCCTATATTATTGTTTTGGTTTTTTTTACTTTTATGGACAAATGTTTTAAATGTGTTTTAGCTGTTCGAATATCAAAGGAAAAACAGGAAAAAAAAGTTTTTTATGACATTCCGCTGATTTCAAAGTTTGCTTGTTGACTTCAATAAAAATTGTTGTGAATGTCTGGACCTCTTGTGATTGTGCTTAATTGTAATGAAGTGTTCCATATCGCAGAAGAAACAGGTTTTTGGACTCATACCCAATGGCATTCTTTTACATGTGTTTTACATGCATTTGTATGCGCACGAACAGGGATGCCATAAGAAACCATTGTTCTAGTGTTATCATGAGTTTTGTAACGCTAGTGAAAATGCATATTTAAAAATGGCTGAAGGCATGTTTATTAAAGGTAGATGTCCATGAACTGGACCCTATTAATAAGATAATATTAAGCTGGTCATACAGTAAGCCACCATTCATCCTGCTAGCCAACTGAGTGATTATCTGACCAACTAATCGATCATGATGTTGGATCCATACACTACCCAACTTTTTCATCAGACCTGCCCATTGTTCCGTAAAAAAAAACAACCCAGTTCTTTGTCACTAATCGTTTCTCCACGAACACTCTGCAGGTAATTGTTTGACTGCTAGCTACATTAAAATATAGGGCTGAACAGAAGGAGCTTGCCAAGAAGCAAGATCCAACACCAATAAGTGGAAAGGGGAGGGGGCAAGCTTTTAACTAGCACTATGCTATTAGGCTGGTAGTGGAGAAATAAGGAGGACAAGAAGAATTGGGTACCCCCTCATTTTCTATTACCTGTCACTAGGCTTTGCTACCATGGTTCCAAGTTATTTGGCACTGTTCTGGCCCCTCCATAACTAGATATAACTAACCCTTTTGTCAGTAGCACTAGCCCTCTACCCACACCCTATGTCAGCTGGGTAAGAGATGATGGTGTAAAAGTATAATTAAAATCTTTGTCCTTGGCAAACTGCAAATCCCGGAATGGCTGGTTGGAACCATGATGTGGAAACCCCCACGCTGTGGGTCAATCCGTAATTTCACCTGTCTGGGAATGCAAAACCTTGTGCTGGGCACCCTGATAATGGGTGAGCGGGGGGGGGGACCACACGTGGGTTTTACCTTGATTTTGGGGTAACCAAAGCGCTAGTGCTCATTATTATCACTTTCGTCACTTGAGGCTTTACTAACCCCTGCCTATTTTTACACTTTTCAGTATGGTAAAGTTCCAACATCAATATGTTTTATTTATATATTTCTCTAACGTCCTAGAGGATGCTGGGACTCCGTAAGGACCATGGGGATAGACGGACTCCGCAGGAGACATGGGCACTTTAAGAAAGACTTTGACTCTGGGTGTGCACTGGCTCCTCACTCAGTTTGATACTGTGCCCAGAGGAGATGGGTGCACTGCAGGGAGCTCTCCTGAGTTTCCTGCTAAGAAAGTATTTTAATTAGGTTTTTTATTTTCAGGGAGCACTGCTGGCAGCAGACTCCCTGCATCGTGGGACTGAGGAAAGAGAACCAGCCCTACTTCTCTGAGTTTCAAGGTCCTATTTCTTAGGCTACTGGACACCATTAGCTCCAGAGGGAGTCGGAACACAGGTCGCACCCTGGAGTTCGTCCCAGAGCCGCGCCGCCGTCCTCCTCGCAGAGCCAGAAGATAGAAGCCGGGTGAGTATGAGAAGTAAGAAGGCTTCAAAGGCGGCAGAAGACTTCGTGACCTTCACTGAGGTAACGCACAGCACTGCAGCTGTGCGCCATTGCTCCCATACACCTCACACACTCCGGTCACTGTAAGGGTGCAGGGCGCAAGGGGGGCGCCCTGGGCAGCAATATAAACCTCTATTATGGCATAAACACATATATACATGTACAGCTGGGCACTGTACATGTATATAAAGAGCCCCTGCCATGTTTTAGAATAATTTGAGCAGGACAGAAGCCCGCCGCCGAGGGGGCGGGGCTTCTCCCTCAGCACTCACCAGCGCCATTTTTCTCCACAGCACAGCGCTGAGAGGAAGCTCCCCGGACTCTCCCCTGCTTACTGAGGTGACAGTGGGTTTTTCAAGGGGGGGGGGGGGGCACATAATTGGCGAAAAACGTGTTATTTCAGCGCTACTGGGGAAACATTCTGTTTTGCCTGGGTTATATAGCGCTGGGGTGTGTGCTGGCATACTCTCTCTCTGTCTCTCCAAAGGGCCTGGTGGGGAACGGTCTTCAGATAAGAGCTTCCCTGTGTGTGTGTGGGGTGTGTCGATACACGTGTCGACATGTATGAAGTGGAAGGCTCACCTAAGGAGGAGGGGGAGTGTATGAATGTCAGACTGGATGGAGATGTGGAATGTCTTGAGTGCTAGTGTAAATTTATTACACAAGAGATTAGACAAGGCTGAGGCTAGGGAACAGTCAGGTAAGCAGACCATGCCTGTCCCTGTGTCACCGGGACCTTCCGGGTCTCAGAAGCGCATATTGTCCCAAATAATGGACACAGATACCGACACGGATTCAGACTCCAGTGTCGACTATGAGGAGGCAAAATTACAGCCAAAAGTGGCTAAGGGCATTCGATATATGATTATTGCAATAAAAGATGTTTTGCATATCACAGAGGAACCCCCTGTCCCTGACAAGAGGGTACACATGTATAAAGAGAAAAAGCCTGAGGTCACTTTTCCATCCTCGTATGAGCTGAGCGAGCTGTGCGAAAAGGCTTGGGAATCTCCAGACAAGAGGCTGCAGATTCCCAAAAGGATTCTTATGGCGTATCCTTTCCCGCAAACGGATAGGATACGATGGGAGTCTTCTCCTAAGGTGGACAAGGCTTTAACACGTTTATCAAAGAAGATAGCGCTGCCATCCCAAGATACGGCTACCCTCAAGGATGCCTCTGATCGCAGACAGGAGGTTACCATGAAGTCCATTTACACACATTCAGGTACAATTCTTAGACCGGCAATGGCGTCGGCCTGGGTTTGCAGTACTGTCGCAGCATGGACAGACTCCTTATCTACGGAAATTGAGACCCTAGATAAGGATACCATTTTAATGACCCTAGGGCATATAAAAGATGCTGCGTTATATATGAGGGATGCTCAGAGACATTTGTTTGCTAAGTTCCAGAATAAACGCTATGTCTGTTTCTGCTAGGCGAGTCTTATGGACCCGACAGTGGACGGGTGATGCCGACTCAGAGGCATATGGAGTCTTTGCCTTACAAAGGTGAGGAGTTATTTGGAGAAGGCCTCTCGGACCTCGTCTCCACAGCTACGGCAGGTAAATCGAATTTTTTGCCTTATGTTCCCTCACAGCCTAAGAAAGCGCCTCATTATCAAATGCAGTCCTTTCGTTCGATTAAAAGCAAAAGAGTACGAGGATCGTCCTTTCTTGCCAGAGGTAAGGGCAGAGGAAAAAAGCTGCACACAGCTAGTTCCCAGGAACAGAAGTCCTCCCCTGCCTCTGCAAAATCCACCGCATGATGCTGGGGCTTCCCTGGGGGAGTCCGCTCAAGTGGGGGCACGTCTTCGACTTTTCAGCCACATCTGGGTTTACTCACAGGTGGATCGCTGGGCAATAGAAATTGTTTCTCAGGGATACAAGCTGGAATTCGAAGAGGTGCCTCCTCGGGTTTTTCAAATCGGCTCTACATGCGGCTCCCTCAGAGAGGGAGCTGGTGCTGAATGCAATACAAAAATTGTATCTTCAACAGGTAGTGGTCAAGGTTCCTCTACTGCAGCAAGGAAAGGGTTATTACTCAACCCTGTTTGTGGTTCCGAAACCGGACGGTTCGGTCAGACCCATTTTGAATTTAAAATCCCTGAACCTATACTTGAAAAGGTTCAAATTCAATATGGAATCGCCAGCCTGGAAGGGGGGGATTTTATGGTTTCCCTGGACATAAAGGATGCATACCTTCATGTTCCAATATTTCCTCCTCATCAGGCGTTCCTGTGATTTGCTGTACAAGATTGTCATTACCAGTTTCAGACGTTGCCGTTTGGGCTTTCAACGGCCCCGAGGATTTTCACCAAGGTAATGGCGGAAATGATGGTGCTCATGCGCAAGCGAGGGGTCACAATTATCCCATATTTGGACGATCTCCTCATAAAAGCGAGATCTCGGGAGAAGTTACTGGACAGCGTGTGTCTGTCATTGAAGGTGTTACAGCAACACGGCTGGATTCTCAATATCCTGAAGTCACAGTTGGTTCCTACGACGCGTCTGACCTTCTTGGGCTTGATTCTGGACACAGACCAGAAGAAGGTTTTTCTTCCAATGGAAAAAGCTCAGGAACTCATGACTCTGGTCAGGAACCTATTGAAGCCAAAACAGGTGTCAGTGCATCACTGCACTCGAGTCCTGGGGAAAATGGTGGCATCGTACGAAGCCATTCCCTTCGGCAGGTTCCATGCGAGGACCTTCCAATGGGACCTATTGGACAAGTAGCCCGGGTCACATCTACAAATGCATCAGAGGATCACCCTGTCCCCCAGAGCAAGGGTGTGTCTCCTGTGGTGGCTGCAGAGTGCTCACCTCCTAGAGCAGAGGTTCTCAAACTCGGTCCTCGGGAGCCCACACAGTGCATGTTTTGCAGGTAACCCAGCAGGTGAACAGGTGTATTAATTACTCACTGACACATTTTAAAAGGTCCACAGGTGGAGCTAATTATTTCACTTGCGATTCTGTGAGGAGACCTGCAAAACATGCACTGTGTTGGGCCCCCGAGGACCGAGTTTGAGAACCTCTGTCCTAGAGGGTCGCAGGTTCGGCATTCAGGACTAGATCCTGGTGACCACAGACGCAAGTCTCCGAGGTTGGGGAGCAGTCACACAGGGAAGAAATTTCCAAGGTCTTTGGTCGAGTCTAGAGACTTGTCTCCACATCAACATCCTGGAGTTGAGGGCCATATACAACGCCCTACGTCAAGCGGAGGCATTAATTCGCGACAAACCAGTTCTGATTCAGTCGGACAATGTCACCGCAGTAGCTCATGTAAACCGCCAAGACGGCACAAGGAGCAGGGTGGCAATGACGGAAGCCACCAGGATTCTTCGCTGGGCGGAAAATCATGTAAGCGCACTGTCAGCAGTGTTCATTCCGGGGGTGGACAACTGGGAAGCAGACTTCCTCAGCAGACACGACCTGCATCCGGGAGAGTGGGGACTTCATCAGGAAGTCTTCGCGCAGATCGCAGGTCGTGGGAACTGCCCCAGATAGACATGATGGCGTCCCGTCTCAACACAAAGTTAAAAAGGTATTGCGCCAGGTCAAGAGATCCCCAAGCGATAGCTGTGGACGCCCTGGTGACACTGTGGGTGTTTCGGTCGGTCTATGTGTTTCCTCCTCTTCCTCTTATACCCAAGGTGTTGAGAATAATAAGACAAAGAAGAGTGAGAACAATCCTCATTGTTCCAGATTGGCCACGAAGGACTTGGTATCCGGACCTACAGGAATTGCTCACAGAAGATCCGTGGCCTCTTCCTCTAAGACAGGACCTGCTGCAGCAGGGGCCCTGTCTGTTCCAAGGCTTACCGCGGCTGCGTTTGACGGCATGGCGGTTGAACGCCGGATCCTAGCGGAAAAAGGTATTCCGGATGAGGTCATTCCTACGCTAATAAAAGCTAGGAAGGACGTGACGTCAACACATTTTCACTGAATATGGAGAAAATGTTTCTTGGTGTGAGGCTAGGAATGCTCCTACGGAGGAATTCCATCTGGGTCGTCTCCTTCACTTCCTGCAAACTGGAGTGAATTTGGGCCTAAAATTAGGCTCCATTAAAGTTCAGATTTCGGCCTTATCCATTTTCTTTCAAAAGGAATTGGCCTCTCTACCTTAAGTACAGACTTTTGTAAAGGGAGTACTGCATATTCAGCCTCCTTTTGTACCTTCGGTGGTGCCTTGGGACCTTAACGTGGTGTTAAGTTTCCTTAAGTCACATTGGTTTGAACCTCCCAAAACGGTGGAGTTAAAATATCTCACTTGGAAGGTGGTCATGTTGTTAGCCTTGGCTTCGGCTAGGCGAGTTTCGGAATTGGCGGCTTTATCACATAAACGCCCCTATCTGGTTTTCCATATGGATAGAGCGGAGTTGCGGACCCGTCCTCAATTCCTACCTAAGGTGGTCTCATCCTTTCATATGAACCAACCTATTGTCGTGCCTGTGGCTACTCGTGACTTGGAGGATTCCGAGTCCCTTGATGTGGTCAGGGCTTTGAAAATTTACGTGGCCAGAACGGCTAGGATCAGAAAAACAGAAGCACTGTTTGTCCTGTATGCAGCCAACAAGGTTGGCGCCCCTGCTTCAAAGCAGACTATTGCTCGCTGGATCTGTAACACGATCCAGCAAGCGCATTCTACGGCAGGATTGCCGTTGCCAAAATCGGTTAAGGCCCATTCCACTAGGAAGGTGGGCTCGTCTTGGGCGGCTGCCCGAGGGGTCTCGGCATTACAGCTGTGCCGAGTTGCTACTTGGTCGGGGTCAAACACCTTTGCAAAGTTTTATAAGTTTGATACCCTGGCTGAGGAGGACCTCATGTTTGCTCAATCGGTGCTGCAGAGTCATCCGCACTCTCCCGCCCGTTTGGGAGCTTTGGTATAATCCCCATGGTCCTTACAGAGTCCCAGCATCCTCTAGGACGTTAGAGAAAATAAGATTTTAAACCTACCGGTAAATCTTTTTCTCGTAGTCCGTAGAGGATGCTGGGCGCCCGTCCCAAGTGCGGACTACTTCTGCAAGACTTGTATATAGTTATTGCTTAAATAAGGGTTATGTTATAGTTTCATCGGTTTTGGACCGGAACTATGTTGTTTTTCATACTGTTAACTGGTTAGTTTAACACAAGTTATACAGTGTGATTGGTGTGGCTGGTATGTATCTTGCCCTTGGATTAACTAAAATCCTTTCCATGTACTGTCCATCTCCTCTGGGTACAGTTTCTCTAACTGAGGTCTGGAGGAGGGGCATAGAGGGAGGAGCCAGTGCACACCCAGAGTCAAAGTCTTTTTTAAAGTGCCCATGTCTCCTGCAGAGCCCGTCTATCCCCATGGTCCTTACGGAGTCCTAGCATCCTCTACGGACTACGAGAAAAAGATTTACCGGTAGGTTTAAAATCTTATTTTTTTTATAAATTGTTAGACATTCAGTGAAATCTATACAAGGTTCGAAGGTTAAAACATTAAAACCTTAAGAAATAACAAAAGTAAGCAGAGCAATAATATGTCAAAATAAATCAGCTGTACTGACCTTATAAAGGGTATACGGGAAACACGGCATGGCAAACTAATGTGTAATGGTTGGGGACAAAGAGGACTAGGGATAGTTTGAAGATCACAGGGACTCATAAGACACCAACATACATAAGTTCAATAGAGGGAATTTGAATGTTGCTGTACAGGGCTCATGTGTCCCATATTTTTCCAGAAGGATTTGTTAGATTTCTTAATGATAATAGCCATAAACGACATTTGATATGTATGCAAGGGTCTCAATTTAATTGCATGAATATTGGTAGGAAGAGATTATTTCCAAGAGGGTGTTATTTAACAGTTGGCGAAATATTGCGTTGAATCAATTTATTTTGGTATTGACATGCAGCTGAGACATTTAGTAGAAGGAAATGTTTGGGGGAGTGGAATATCGATATATAATACTGCAGTAATTAGGTTCTGGAGGTCCCTACAAAGGGTTGAAAGTTGAGGGCATTATCACCACATATGGAGAAAGGTCCCATTCGTGTGGCTACTTCTCCCAACAGCTGCTTGGGACATCTGGGGATTTTTTGTTGAGTCTCATCCAAGAATAGTACCAACGTTATAATAGTTTGTAAACAATGTATTGTAACACAAGTAGAACTTGTGGCAGTATATTCCAATATTTCGTCTCACTCCTAACCATCCATGGTCTTACCAAGGTCTATCTCCCATGCCAGTTCCTTGGGGTAGTTAATGGTTGGACTAGCACGACATGTCGTTAAGGTATTTTACACCACACGTCAACCTTGAGGAGAATTCCCAAGGTTTTCGAGCTGAAAGAAAGCTCATTATTGAATATAGGTATAATAGGACTAGGAGAAGATGAGCTCAAAGTGGTTAGCGGCAGAGGCTAGTCCCAGATCCTCCATCTCACAGAAGACCATACTCTAGTAGAAGGGTTGTTCCAAAGGATGCACTGAGACACTGCATAGAGAGAGAATAATCCCTGAGATGGGGGAGTGGAGAAATTACTGCATTAGTAACAATTGGAGGTATCGCATTAAAGCCCCGTATTTTCACTCAAACTAGATCATACTCGGGAGTGGTTACCCATATACAATAAATCTGAAAGCAAGAAGAAAATATTTGTCTTTTAGTGGCACACAAGAATAAAGAATAATGACACACATTAAAATACTTTATATATAAAACCTATAATTGCTGTATATATCATAGTGATGTGATTCCTGCCAGCAGCATTTAACGAGTGAATGCTGAGGTGTTATAATTAAGGACTATACACTAATAGTCATAGGGGGTAATTCAGAGCTGATCGCAGCAGCAAATTTGTTAGCAGTTGGGCAAGACCATGGGGGTCATTCCGAGTTGATCGCACGTAGCAACTATTTGCTGCTCGTGCGATCAACTTGACGACGCCTATGTGGGAGTGTATTTTAGCATAGCAGGGCTGCGATCACTTTTGCAGCCCTGCTATGCTAAAAAAAGTTTCCTACAAAACAAGACCAGCCCTGCAGCTACTTATCCAGTGCGACGGATATCAGACCTCCGCCCTCCAAACACCTGGACACGCCTGCGTTCGCCTTACCACGCCCGGGAAACTGAGTAGATGCCCTGATCCTCCTTCCAGCTGTCAATCTTCTTGCGATCGGGCCTGCGATCGCTTTCTTCGGTCCTGGCGTCGTTGCCCGGCGACTGCCATCGCTGGGCAACGACTCGCGTATGCAATGCGGGCGTCGCACAGCCGCAGTTTCCGACCCGTTCACACCGCAGCGAAGAACCGATGTAACATTTGCAGATAGAGTTAAATTTGGGTGGGTTATTTTGTTTCTGTGCAGGGTAAATACTGGCCGCTTTATTTTTACACTAATTTAGATTGCAGATTGAACACACCACACCCAAATCTAACTCTCTCTGCACATGTTACATCTGCCTCCCCGGCAGTGCACATGGTTTTGCCCAACTGCTAACAAATTTGCAGCAGCGATCAGGTCTGAATTAGGTCCATTGTAAAATAAAAATCTTAATATGGCCAATGATATAGCATTGTAATTATATGGGGTAATACCAGCTAACTGCATTGTAATTTCTGAAGGTATTCTTACTTTGGGGGTAATTCCAAGTTGATTGCAGCAGGAAATTTTTTAGCAGTTGGTCAAAACCATATGCACTGCAGGGGGGGGGGCAGATATAACATGTGCAGAGAGAGATAGATTTGGGTGTGGTGAGTTCAATCTGCAATCTAAATTGCAGTGTAAAAATAAAGCAGCCAGTATTTACCCTGCACAGAAACAAAATAGCCGACCCAAATCTAACTCTTTCTGCACATGTTATATCTGCCTCCCCTGCAGTGCACATGGTTTTGCCCAACTGCTAAAAAATTTCCTTCTGCGGTCAACTTGGGATTACCCCATTTATCTTGACATTTATTACCTAACACTGTGATTAATAAACGGAACTGCCTTTTGTTGACATGTCTATATAAAAAGATGTATACACTTCTATTATATAGGCGTAATACCAGTCAGCAGTGTAATAATCACCAAGATTTTCCTACTCTACCTTAACATTCCTTCCCAGACACTAACAAATATTTGTATCAAATAAAGGATACATACCAGAGACTTCTGAGAGATGGTCTATTAATCACTGTAATTGCATATTACTGCATACTGTAACAAATTGTGATATCAATTAAGGGATACACAACAAAGATCTTAAGCTCTATCTGGTGATCTATGAATCACAGTAATTATATGTTTTTGTGTACAATTTAATAATTTACAAATCAAGGACACTGATACGTGCATGAGCTACAACTTTATTGTAAATCATCTAATTTCTCATACGTCCTAGAGGATGCTGGGGACTCCAAATGGACCATGGGTATAGACGGGATCCGCAGGAGACATGGGCACTTTAAGACTTTAAAAGGGGTGTGAACTGGCTCCTTCCTCTATGCCCCTCCTCCAGACTCCAGTTAGATTCTGTGCCCAGAGAGACTGGACACAAAACAGGGGAGCTCTCTTGAGTTTCTCTGAAAAGACTTTGTTAGGTTTATTATTTTCAGGGAGCACTGCTGGCAACAGGCTCCCTGCTTCGTGGGACTGAGGGGAGAGAAGCAGACCTACTTCTGTGAGTTCAAAGGCTCTGCTTCTTAGGCTACTGGACACCATTAGCTCCAGAGGATTTGATCACTTGGTATATCCTAGCTGCTCGTTCCCGGAGCCGCGCCGTCGTCCCCCTCACAGAGCCAGAAGAAAGAAGCCGGGTGAGTAAAAGAAGCAAAGAAGACTTCATAAAGACGGCAGAAGACTTCAGTCTTCAGAGGTACCATGCAGCGGTCGTGCTGCGCGCCATTGCTCCCACACACAAGCGGCACTACAAGGGCGCAGGGGGGGGGGCGCCCTGGGCAGCAATAAAACCTCCATATCAGGCTGGCACAAGAGGTATATAGTGCATAGGCACTGTATACAGACCGCCGCCAGGGTAAAAAAGCTAAAATATAGCGGGGCTAAAGCGCGCCATTAAGGGGGCGTAGCTTAGCCCTCACAGCTCTACACAGCACCATTTTCTCCTCACAGAGATGCTGGCACTGCCAAAAGCACTGCCGATGATATCACCGTGAAAAACAAGGGGAGGGGGGGGCACAGTGGTTTAGTGTGTTATATGTATAAGGAAGGCACAATATATAAGGAATATGGTGTAATAGAGCTGAAAAATGTCTTCTGTGTTTCCCTGACATAAAATAATCAGTGTAATGTCGGTGGGTGGTTAGTACATGTGTGTCAGCATGTCTACGGCTGAGTACTCTGTCAAAAATTGTCTCAGTCGGCACCACCGACGCCTGATGGTACTTGGTTCATGAAAATACGTATCAACATGTCAGTAGATGTATAGCTTTCACAAGAGAAAACTATATGGGACATACAGACCTGTGTGGGTGACTTTGTCGGCACCAAAAAATCTGACTGGGTAAACATTGCATGATACTGTGATGCTTTTCAAAAGGCTATACCTGTATGTATATATATATATATATATATATATATATATATATATATATATATATGTATGGTACGGTTGCACAGACGTAGTAATATCTGTGGAGGGTGTATTGTTCCTAATAGATATTTCCCTCAGACCCCTCGGGGTCGCAAACATGTTATTTTGCCCAGTTGCTACTCCCTGATATCGACACGAATAATAATTCTTATGTCGGCCATAAAGTTTCCTGATTAGAACCACAAATCAGCGTTCAGTACATGTTTCACACACATTAAGAACTTATTAACGTCACTAGGTATATATATATATATATATAGAGATATATATTTACAGTGATATATGTGTGTATATATGTAGATAAATGGGCAAATTTATATATATATAAACTGCAATGCTCAAGTAAAGTTATTCCTTTTCATGTGCTGGTCGCTCTGTTGAAATACTCTAGGTCAGCCGTGACAAGATGGCTTCGAATCCTCACGAGGAGGCCGAGTGTTATTCTTTTCCCGTCGTGGATAGAATAAAGTGAGAGTCAACCCCTGCCCGGCATGGGGCCCTGTCACAGAGGATCTTATACAGGAAGCTAAGTGATATTTTAATTATATATGTTGATTATACTTGCATTACATGCGCATGAGGGAGTGCTTGTATTCAGAAAGGGTTGGTTACTTTGTCATCCGATATAATTTCCCTGGGGAAATATGGGATACTCCTTAAGTGGGGTCATATCTAGAACATGGTAGCATATTGCCGGGGATTCTTAGGTTCGCGAGCCAAGTCCAGGGCGGTCAAGGTTGAGAGGGCGTTGGAGTCTCTTTCCTGGGGAAGTGAAGCCTGGTTTGGTGATGGCTTTGTGACTGGTAAGTCTACTTTCTTGCCCTAGGTTACCTCACTAAGGTGAATGACGCATTCTTGTTGGATGTAGTAATTTCGACCGAATGGATAAGGATCCCCCTTTTCTTTGCAGGAAAAGGAGGGTGAAAGGAGGTAAGAGATCAGATACCTTGTTTTCAGGTTCACAGGAGCAGAATTCATCCTATGTTTCTGCCAGGTCCACTGCAGGACGTTGGGACTATCTTGCAGGAGCCCACACCGGTGGGCCTGCGTCTGAAACTCTTCAGTCAGCCCTGGAAAGGACATGAACCAGTGAGTTAAGGATAGCATCCCTACGGGAACATACGGGAGTGGTCCAGATGGTTCCCCTCAACGATTTTTTCAAATAGACCTTACAGAGTCTCCTCCGGACAGGGAGGTAGTATGTGACACAATACGAGAGTTGTGTCAGGAACAGGTCATTGTCCGGGTGTCCCGGTCATAAAAAAAAAAAAGCTGTTCTTCAAGCTTTTTTGTCTTTCCAAGGCCGGATGGTTCAAGCCCTTTCGAATCCTATATCTGAAATCTCAAAATTTCTACTCGAGATCCATGAGGGAATCTCTCATGGCAGGTTTCTCCACTCTGAAAAAGGAGACAGGAGGTCTAATTATGGTTTCTTCCGCGTTAGACTTACATGAGATTCCGAATCAGGATTGGCATTTCGCCAGAGTGATGGCGGTATGAGGGTTTTTTTCCTTCGAGGGTAAGGAGTCAGAAGTATTCTGTACTGGTTCGCTCTCCGGATTACGGAGAGATCATGAAGTAAAATGGTGTAAAACCTTGCATTCTCCCTGACAGTTCTCAGAACTTAGCGGAATACCGGTTGGTCCCTACGACGTGGGGGTCGGTTTGGCCAATATTAATTTCTTCCAGTGGAAAGAGCCCTGAGGATTCAGAGGCTGGTCAGACCTGCAACAATGTCAATCCATCAATACATTCAGTTACTTGAATGGGGTTGTGACCTACGAGGCCATTCAGTGGCTAGCTTGCATGCCAGAGTTTTAGCAGAATTTGTTGGACGAGTGGTCCGGTTTCCACCTGGGATAATCATGATTTCAAGACCAGAATATCACTCCCGTGGCGGCGGCGTGATTCTCCCCAAGGATGGGTGTCAAGTTAGGATACTGGTCATCCCATCAACGGTCTAGAGTTAAGGGCCGTTTATATCGGTTTTCTACAAACAAAAACCGAAGAGGAAATGGCAGAAGCCAGAAAGATTTTCCGCTGAGCAACGAAAATGTTTACGCGCTCTGTCAGAGACGTTCGTTCCAAGAGTGGACAACTGGGAAGCAGACTTCCTCGGCGGACAAGTTCTCCATTCAGAAGAGTGGAGTCTTCATCGAGAGGTTTTCACAGAAGTGACATGTTTTGGGGAATTCCGCATATAGACAAGATGGCGTCTCGCCTCGACAAGAAACTTCGGAGATTTTGTTCAGGGTCGAGGGTCCCTTAAGTTAGCGGTGGTCGCCCTAGTGACACCGTGGGTGTTTTCGGTCGGTCTATGTGTTCCCTCCACTTCCAATCTTTCCAAAGAGGTTAAAAGATCATAAGAAGAAAAAGGTTCAGGTGATCCTCGTTCTTCCAGACTGTTCAAGGAGGGCTGGTATCCGGACCTTCAGGGATTACTCATAGGAGATCCCTGATCTATTCCTCTGCGAGAGGATCGGTTACAGCAAGGGCCGTGTGGGTTCCAAGGCTTACCGCGGGTTCCATTGACGGCTTGGAGGTTGAACGCCGGATCCCAACCTGAAAGGGTATTCCCAGTGAAGTCATCCCTACTCTTCTTCAGGCAGAATGAAGAAACGTTGAAACTTCACCACCAATTCTAGTGAAAGTATGTGTCTTGGTGTGAATCCAAGAAAGTTCCTACGGAAGAATTCCAATTGGGTCATTTTCTCCATTCCTTCCTTACAAGATCGTGTGGATGCAGGTCTTCAGTATGACTCGATTACGGTTCAGGTTCAGCCTTATCGGGTTTCTTCCAAAATCAATTGGCCTCCTTTCCACAGGTTCACACTTTCGTAAAAGGAGTGTTACGCATCTTAACGTGCGTTGCAGTTCCTGCAATCTCATTGGTTGGACTTTTCAATACGGTTGAGTGGACATTCCTCACTTGGAAAGTGGTCATGCGGTTGGCCTGGTCATCCGCTAGGCGGGTGTCTAAATTAGCGGCTTGGTCTCACAAGAGCCCTATTTAATCTTCCATGAAGATAGAGCAGAGTTGAGTACTTGTCAGCGTTTTCTGCCAAATCTGTGATTTCATCGTTTCACATGAACCAACCTATTGTGGTGCCGGTGGCCAAGGCGACATCGATGTATCTCGATATGGTCTAAAAGCGTGTACACATGGTGAAATTTATCTGTCCAATCTGTCTGGTGAGAACAAAAATCTGGCAATGGATGAGAGCAAATGACAATCAACCATTTTCTCCCAAACACTGGAAAATGGATTAAAACTATTGATTTAACACATTTTTCCAAACAAACTGATTTAACCTATTTGTTTGAACAACCATTGTCTATTTTCCAGTGGTTGGGAGCAAATGGTCTATTGTCATTTGCTCTCATCCATTACCAGATTTTTGTTCTCACCAGACAGATTGGACAGATAAATCTCACCATGTGTACACACCTTAAGTTTGAAAATTTATGTTGCCAAAATGGCTCAGATTAGGAAAACAGACGCTCTGTTTATCCTGTATGCTCCCAACAAGATTGGGGCTCCTGCTTTCAAAGCACTCTATTGCGCGCTCGGTCTGTGGTACGTATCGGCAAACGTATTCGGCAGCTGGATTGCCGTTACCAAGATCGGCGAAGGCCCATTCTACCAGAATGGTGGGCGCGTTATGAGCGGCTAACCGTGGGGTCTTGGCATTCTTGATTTGCCGAGCGGCTCCTTGATAGGGTTCAAACACCTTTACGAAGTTTTACAAGTTTGATACCCTAGCGGGTATGGACCTCTTTTTGGTCAATCGGTGCTGCAGTCATCCGCACTCTCCCGCCCGTTCTGGAGCTTTGGTATAATCCCCATGGTCCATTTGGAGTCCCCAGCATCCTCTAGGACGTATGAGAAAATAGGATTTTAATACCTACCGATAAATCCTTTTCCCTTAGTCCATAGAGGATGCTGGGCGCCCGTCCCAGTGCGTACTGTATCTGCAGTTATTAGTTGGGTAACACACATGCCGTGTTTCTTTCCAGTCAGCCTATTGCTGACGTTTTTCAGGGGCATAGGTTATGCTATTATTGGTGATGTGTACACACAAGTTGTGTTCCGTTCTGGCAGCGTATTGCTGTTTCTTAGTCATGTCGTCAGCTGGTATTCTCTTGAATGCCACGTTCTGCGGCATGCTGGAGGTGTGAGCTGGTATGATGCTCACCGTGTTTAACTGATAAATTCTTTCCTCGAAATGTCCATCTCTCTGGGCACAGTTCTATAACTGGAGTCTGGAGGAGGGGCATAGAGGGAGGAGCCAGTGCACACCCCTTTTAAAGTCTTAAAGTGCCCATGTCTCCTGCGGATCCCGTCTATACCCCATGGTCCATTTGGAGTCCCCAGCATCCTCTACGGACTAAGAGAAAAGGATTTACCGGTAGGTATTAAAATCCTATTTTAAATTCTGATAATACACACATATGATAACTTTTATAAAGATCATTGGTACCAAAGATAATTACATACAATAACAGAGAGAACACACATTGATACAGTGTGGTTGTTTTTTTTTTTTTTTCCCCATAATAAACTCATATCAGTAGGAGCAGTACGGATGGTGTAATGGTTAGCATTACTGCCTCAGCACTGAGGTCATGGGTTCGATTCCCACCATGGCTCTACCTGTGCGGAGTTTGTATATTCTCCCCATACTTGCGTGGGTTTCCTCCCACAATCCAAAAATATACTGGTACTGGTAGGTCAATTGGATCCCAACAAAAATTAACCCTAGTATGAATGTGTGTGTGTGTGTGTACGTGTGGTAGGGAATATAGATTATAAGCTCCACTGGGGCAGGGACCGGTGTGAATGGCCAAATATTCTCTGTAAAGCGCTGCGGAATATGTGTGCGCTATATAAATAACTGGTAATAATAATAAAATATCAAGCAATTAATGCAAACTTCATCACGCACGCTTCTCCCATAGACTTTACATGGGAACTTTGCCATTCCACAACGCCCGAACTATTGCTCCAAACTCATATGTCTCTTCAATTGGCACATCTACATGGCAAGACCTTTATTTTGATAATTCAACCATATTTTTACGTTCAGCTGTTCTCTCAAAATAGGTCTCACAGTAAAAAAACCTTATAGAATGAATATATAGATAAGAGGATTAAACGATCAAACTGACATTCCTAAAATAGGGATGCAGTCACCGGGCTGGTAATGGAATTCTGGTGGTCGGGATCCCGGGGGTCAGAATACTGACCCCGGGTTCCCGGCTGCCAGAATGCCGGCATCGGGGCGAGCACTAGAAAGCCCCTTGGGGGCTTGCTGCGCTCGCCATGCTGCGGTCCTGGTGGCTTGTTGCGCTTGCCACAGGTTCTAGTCCCACTCTATGGGTGTACGAGTGGGAATAGCTTTGGCGCAGCTGTCGGCAGTCGCTATCCCAGCATGAGTATTCTGTTCGCCAGGATCCTGACCGCCGGGACAGTAACTACATCCCCAGTCACCATGTCGATAATCACAATGTTGACCGTCATTAGGATCAATTCAATTCGGTGTGAAGGGGGTGAGTTGCCTATAAGCAACGGCAGCAGAACTCTGCCTCCTCTGGGCCCAAACTCACTCCAGACTCACTGATTTTGTACAAAGTCACATGGGTCTGCGAATCCGGTGGTACCGTAAGTGCTGCATATAGTCCCTAATTGAATTGACCCCACAATGCCAACAGTTATGATGTCAACATATTCACAATGGCGACGTGAAATGTTAACATTCTGCACAATGCCGACATTAGGGTTAGGTTGCAGGAGGGAAAGTTAGGGTTAGAGATGGGTACTCACTGCTGGAACTACTTCCTCAAATGACTCCACTGGAACCCTGTGCCAGCTGGAGTAAGTTAGTGAAGCGGCTGCACCATCAGGCTTGTTTAGTTAACATTCTATAATAATAATGAATAATTTGATATAGCGCTCTTTCTCCAATAGGACTCAAGGCGCTTAACAGATACATAGCATAATATAGTACAGAAAGTAATGAAGTACAGAACAGCTTTTCATAAAATACAGTAGCATGAAGATACTAAAGGGACATTATGGAAATGCTTGAGTAAACAGGAAAGTCTTGAGTCTACTTTTGAAGGATTCTATAGTTGGGGCCTCTTGCACTGTGCGGGGTAGTGAGTTCCATAGAGTCAGAGCCGCATTACTAAAAGCTGGACCCCCAGATGAATTATGGGAGATTCTAGGTACTGCTAAAAGTCCTTCATCTACAAATTGCAGTAATCGAGTGGGGCAGTATGGATCAGAAGCTGCTTCAGGTACCTTGGGCCCTGGTCATGTAGTGCTTTGAAACTCAGTAAGCCAATCTTGAAGATGATTCGCCATCTTACAGGCAGCCAGTGAAGGGAGTAGAGGATGGGTGTTATGTGGCTAGAACGGGGCTGGTTGGGTAACAGCCTGGCAGCTGTGTTTTGCACAAGTTGTAAGCGGTGCAATTCTTTTTCTGGAAGACCAAGGTAGAGGGCATTACAGTAGTCTAAGAAAGATGGTACAAATGCATGTATGACTTTTGGAAGATCATCTGAGGGAATTAAGTGCTTGATTCTGGCTATGTTCCTCAGGTGAAAGAATGAGGATTTGATTGTGGCTGATATCTGACGTTTAAGTGTCAAGCCACCATCCAGGACAACGACAAGATTCCGCACATGATCAGTGGTTTGTAATTCTGAATCCCTGAGTGTAAGTCCAGTTGGTTGGCTATGCTGCAGTCTTGTGCTTTGATGTTGAGGTCCTATCATAAGGACCCCTGTTTTATCCGGGTTCAGTTGCAGCCATCTGGCACTCATCCACTCCTGGAGCTCAGCTAGAAAGCCATTTAGGGTTGCTCTTGGGTTATCAGTGCCTGGAGCAAAGGACAAGTACATTTGTGTATCATCTGCATACAAGTGGTAGACCAGCCCATGGTGCCTGATTATTTCACAGAGAGGGGGCATGTATACTGCAAAAAGCATGGGGGATAGTATAGAACCTTGTGGGACACCACATGGCAATGCCACTGATGGTGATGAGTATACTCCAGACAATACTCTCTGTGACCTGCCTGTGAGAAATTATTTGAACCAGTTTAGGACTGTGCCATCCAGTCCACAAAAATGTATCAGTCGCTCAATCAGAAGCCAATGGTCCACGGTATCAAATGTTGCAGAGAGATCCAGAAGGATTAATATTGAACAGTCACCTCTGTCTCTTGCCATCAGAAGATCATTTAACCCCCCCCGGTATTATAATTAATAATGCATGGGGTAGGGTCCTTTCACACGGCACAGCCCCGGCCCTGCTGCCAGGTTGCAGCCGCAAATATCCACTTAAAACTCCGGCTGCCGGGCCGGGGCCATGCCGTCCTTGTAGGCAGGAAAACCGTGTGTGTAAATGGTAGCTTTCACACACGTTTTTTTTTTTCAAGTTGCTCCTGCGCACGCGCACAGTAGTAAGCACGGCTGAAAGCCGTTGTGTGTGAAAGACACTGCCGGATGGTAAAAAGCCGGACCAAGTTTGTCCGGCTTTTTGCCATCCGTGCAAAACTGCCGCGTGTGAAACAGCCCTAAGGAATACGGGAGGTGGAGAAAGACAATACTGTACTTGTACTCAGTGAGAGTGGATGGGTTCTTGTCTGTAGAGTTAAGGGGCCCCAAGTTTCTTTTTTTACATTTGGCAGCTAAAAGATTGATTGTATTGTGAAGACCAGAAGATATCTAGCAAATACTTTCAGTACCCAAGCAGGGGAGTCAGCCAGGGTGCACAATTTCCTGATGGGTTCTTGGCAAAACCTGAGGGGTCCCGAACGACTCTCACATTTTTGTGCCACCTGGCAGCCAGATATACTATTTTGATAACAGTTTGATGGTCTGAACCCTGTGGATGGCTTTATATGGACATGGAACAGTTCACAATTTTTAGTATCTGAATTTGGTACTTAAGGCACACTTACCCGATGCGGTATGTATGGTATAGTAAAATACCTTGCAAAGAAAAATTGTCAAGCTCTCGGAATAAGGTAACCCATTTCTACACCCATAGGAAAACCATATGGCCCAAACAACACCATCTGTCTGGCTGACAGCAAGTTGGTGCAGTGACTGAAGTAATGTAACTGTAAGTGGGTAGCGGCCACTTGTTAACGGGATCAGTATGTGATACCGCCGTATGGGATGCTGAATGTCAGGATACCGACATCGGCATCCCATGCGCCACTATGCCGGCAGGGGAGTCAGTGCAGCGAAGCCCCTTTCGGGCTCACTGCACTCGCCATGCTTCAGGCTTTGTGGCGAGCTTCACTTGCCACAGGTTCTATTCTCCTTCTATGTGTATCATGGACAGCCATAGAGGGGGAATCACTTACCTCGCCGGTATTCTGGCAGCGGTATAGTACCCCAGTCGGGATCCCATCATCTATATTGCAACAGTCGGGATACCGATGGACGGTATGTTAACCACATACCCCTCAGCTTATACCAGCCCTAATACTGTGGGTCAGTGCTGTCATGCCCAGGTAACTATCTGAATGAAAAATATTTACGATTATTAAACACTATCACCACAGAGATACAATACTTTTATGAAAATATTACAAATTACACAGCAAGATCTCAATACAAACTTGACTTGGTAAGCATAACAGTAGAAGAAAATACTCATCAAGCCAGTACTTGGGACATCCCTTCCAAGGCACTTACCAGAGTTTCCAGGCTCCACATGCTTCTACTGCTGGTGCGGCAGTAGTCATGTTAAAGTGCGACCTCAATTTTGTCAGAAAACACTGTTCTAGGATTTAAAGGATACTGGGGAAAATCAACAGTGTCACAGTAGTTAGCATTGCTGCCACCACTTTCACGGCGCGTGCGCTTCAGATGATGATCTGCACACGTATGATCCATGCACACATACGCCAGGGCCGAAAAGAGGCCCCAGTCCATCAATAAATTTTGATGATAATGGATTATACTGCCAGATCCCCGGAAGCAATACCATTGCACAATACATCAAGAAAGACCATTGCTAGAGAACTAGTACCAGTGGCGTGAAGTGAGGTCAGTGGCTTGTGAGGCACTACAGCCATAATGTCCGCCGAATCCCCCCTACCGCCGCTGAGCCAATGCCCGCTACTGCCTCTGAGCCGATGCCCACAGCCACCGCCAATGGCTTACAAACTCGCCCACTATCAACTGACCCAGCCTTCCGCCACTAATTTGCATCTCACGCTGATGCCGCCAATGCCCGCTGCCTGCTCATCATACTTGTGATATATTGTACATTTTTATAGAAAAAATAAATAAAAATTAGTGTTTGGGACTGGGAAGGGAGTGGGAGGAGGACATGAATGCAATTTTGTTGTCCAGGGCTTCCATTAACTTAATGGAGATGGGTCTGAATGGGTTAAAAAAAAATGCGTGGGGTCCCCCCTCCTAAGTATAACCAGCCTCGGGCTCTTTGAGCCGGTCCTGGTTGTTTAAATACTGGGGGGAAATTTGGACAGGGGTTCCCCGTATTAGACAACCAGCACAGGGCTCTTAGTCCGGTCCTGGTTCCAAAAATTCGGGGGACAAAAGATGTAGGGGTCCCCCGTATTTTTGAAACCAGCACCGGGCTCCACTAGCCAGAGAGATAATGCCACAACTGAGGAACACTTTTATGTAGGTCCCTGCGGCCGTGGCATTACCCCCCAACTAGTCACCTCTGGCCGGGGTTTCCTGGATGAGTGGGGACACCTTAAATCAAGGAGTCCCCCCTTCCAGGCACTCAAGGGCCAGGGGTGAAGCCCGAGGCTGTCCCCAGCACCCCTGGGTGGTGGGTGCCAGGCTGATAGCCATGTGTGTAAAAAAAGGATATTGTTTTTTTGTTGTGGAACTACAAGGCCCAGCAAGCTTCCCCCGCTTGCTGGTACTTGGAGAACCTCAAGTACCAGCATGCGGGGAAATGACGGGCTTGCTGGTACCTGTAGTTCTACAACAACAAAAATACCCAAATAAAAACACAACACACACACCGTGAAAGTAAAAATTTATTAGAAAAACACTTACACACTCACACATACTTACCTAAATCCCACGCCGGTCACGTCCACTTGTCCAGTAGAAGCCAATAGGGTACCTGTAAAAATTAGACAGATAACTTACCTACATCCCACGCCGATCACGTCCACTTGTCCAGTAGAATCCAATAGGATAGGGGGACCTGTAAAAATGAACATTATACCTACACATCCACAGGAGAGGGAGGGAGAGAGAGAGAGAGAAAGAGTCACACGAACTAACCTGCTGCTGGAGGACGGAGCCGGCGGAGAAGGACGGGGGACAGCCGCACGTACTGTAGGCCCACCGCTGCTGGCTGTCAGGTGAGCAGGAAGACGGAGCCGGCGGGGGAGGACGGGGGGAGAGCCGCACGCTCCGCAGGCCCACCACTGCTGTCTGTGAGGGAGCGGGAGCCACCGGAGGAGGACGGGGGGGGGGGAGAGCCGCACACACTGCAGGCCCACAACTGCTCCCCGCTACCTCCAACGCCACTCACCGCCGAGACCCGCCACCTCCAGCGCCACGTGTGGGTGATTGGACAAGCGGATCCAGCCCTGGATCCGCTGTCCAATCACAGGTGCCTCGCTGACATGGGGGTGGTGTTCCAGTTTAAGTGCTGCTTTCCCTATATTTTTTAATGGGCTTTTACAGCCCAGTGCTTGGCCTCGCCCCCCGCTCTGTCCCCGTTCCCATTATCCACGGGAGGCACTGCTATCAGTGCCTCCCAAAGTACTTTAAGGATCTAAAATTATTAGAATAAAATAAAGAAGATACTTATGACACAGAATATGTGTCATAAGAATCTTTTTTTTATTATTTTAATAATCACAGGGGAGGCACTGCCTCCCCTGACTGCATGTCCCTGACTAGTACATGTCTTTAGCAGGTTGGGAATACCTAAGGAAATCCTGTCTGATTAGGGTACCACATTTATGTCAAAAATCATGAAAGAATTATGGGCCTAGTTTAGACCCTGTCGCTGATGTGCAAAAAGCGATATGAAGCGAATTTTGCCATCTGTGCATACATAAATTAAGAAAATATTAGCCACAAGTGTGCGCTGTGAATAACAGAATTATAAGCAGCTGGAGATCAACTCAGACGATGTCCATTAAACATCAAATAACAGTTTAGAAAGAAAAGAAGTGAGATGTTCACCCTGCGCTTATCTGTTAAAACGTATAGATATTCCACCTCAGTGAAGAGATAAACACAAATGTGCTGTAAACACACAATGAACAATAATACTGAGCTTTTCAAATGATAGCTCAGACTTCAATTGCAGATTTTTTCTGATATCGAAAACGCGTTTAAGTGTGAGCTGTGGCATCGCTTGCCTGGACATTCTTTGGCGCTGGACATTCATTCGGAGGGTGATTGCAGTTTCCGGACCTGCTGACCACCGCTTCACTACTTCCTGGAACAACAGTGGAACTCCGTGAGATGTCCTTTATGTAGCCGTGTCTGTCCTGAAAGGATGGAGAAAATAAAAAATTACCCGAAGGTAATTATTTCTAGGCGCTGAGTGGGGAGGTTCAACACAGCAGCTATATAAAGAGGTTGGTCAGACCTCATACACAAACAGCAAACAAATATATTAATAGCGCTAAATAGTCATAGATGAGATGAGCAGGTCAATATATATATATATATATATATATATATGTTTAATTCCTTAAAAAATTTCAAAAAAACATCAATGAGAATAATTAAAATGAATATAGAAACCCTTGAAAGGGTCTAAGGCGTTACTCCTAATCACATTTATCTGAGAATGGAGGAGATGGTAGGATCTGTTCCTATAATACAGTCCCCTTCTAAGTCCAGGATGGACCCAATTAAGAGTCGGACGTGAACAATAATTACCACAGATGTATCCAAGGGTTGTTAAGTGGCTCAGCACTCCACAATATTGCAGTTCCTTGGTAAAGTGGTAGAGAAACAATGTCCTCAGTTCAAATAGTGTACCTCCAGCAAAGGTCCATGAGGTTCAATGGCGGGGGCTTGGTTCAGGTCCTCAGATCTCCAAGTGTTGTATGTCCAGGGAGTGATGCAGGGGAGCAGCTCACACCAATGCGTTTCGTTGTGTTCACACAACTTTTTCAAGGTGCTCACTGGGCTGTAAACAAGGGTTTATATACCCAACCAATATGGCTGCTCATTTGCATGTGTAAGTGAAATTAACCATCTCATAATATGACCAAATAATGATAGACATTAGTATCCAGAATAAAACACATGCTCATAAATGTAGTATGTTTATTAAAAAACTTTAAAACTTCCAAAGCAATATGTTTATTTTCATATGTAATGGTCACATGACCTTTTGTAAATACCTTGTATGGGCTGTTATACCCAAAACAAGGAATGGTGTCTGATGTAGTTTTACCATATTAATCATGGTCATGCTTCCTGAATAGGAGGAAATCCAATCCACAATTTGATCTATCAGAGTGGGGGTCCCCTCCTCCTCACTCGCATCATCGGCACTACTAGTCCGGGCTAATAGGGGTGGCGCGAACGGATCCCGTCCCATCGCATCATCAGTCCTCGCCCGACCGCATGTATATGACGCGGTGGACTTCCGACACCGCATCATTCCAGCGTGCCCGGGCGCACGTGCCGTGACGCGGCGAATGGTTACCCCGGTTGTCAGGGCAACACATCACTACATGTGTTGTCCTGGCCTGGCTATGTGGCAATTACAATCCCAAGCATTACAGAAAGTGTCCCACATGGTGACGTCTGCATACTTCCGCCAACCACCATGACAACCACAGAAGAAAACACAGTATATCATATATAGTTTGTGTATAATTATGTGTTAGTATAATTTACTTATATTGCGCTATTTGGTAGTTCATTTGGTTCACATACAGGGTTCAGAAAGTAAATAATATTCAAAATGAAAAATAATAGTAAAATTAAAAAATATTAAATAATAAATGGTAATAAATAATGAACAATAAAGGGAGGGTTAATAATAATGGTATATAGCCCTTTACTACAATACAGACTATAAAGATAAATCCAAAGGGATATATAGCACAAAGTACATATATACAAAGGTTATATAACAAGGGAAAAGCACATGGGATCTAGCTTAATAGCATATGTACAGGTTACAGATAGCACATCATATTATGATCTAAATATACTCATATGACACCATATTTGTATATTAATAACAGGAGACAACCATGATATACCAATAAACTAATACCATTAAAATTAGTTCTAAGTCTGACGGGGAAATCAAGGAAAAGGGGGAATAGAGTAAGGAAATATAGCGATAGTGTCACACGCCATGGGCGGCGTTCGCCGCACTTACCCCTGCGTGCCTGCTGGTCTGTGTTGCGGCCTCCGCCTTCGGTGGTCCACGGGCTCCGGCGTCTGGCTGGCGCGGCTCCCGGCGGTTCCCCGGGGCAGGGGCGCCGCCATGACACCCGGCATCACGTGGGCAGGGAGCGGGTGACGTCATCGGACTGTTCCGCCAATCCAGCGGAGGCGGAAGATTCAAAGGCAGATGCCGGGCAGAGCCTCGGCGCCTGAGTATCATCTTTTCCTCTGAAGTGGATGCCAGTGCTTCTGTTCTCGGCGGATCTCTCTGCAGCATACCCCAGTGTCTCCGGCATTTCCAGGTGTCAGTTGTTGCACAGCTTCCAGCGTTCCCAGCCGCTGCTGGGTTCCACTGCTTCTCGGAGTCAGCGTGGGCTGCAGGTTAAACGTCGCTCTCAAGTTATACAAGTCCTCAGTGTCTTTAACCCTCGCTCCCAAGTTATACAAGTCCTCAGTGTCTTTAACCCTCACTCTCAAGTTATACAAGTCCTCAGTGTCTTTAACCCTCGCTCCCAAGTTATACAAATCCTCAGTGTCTTTAACCACCGTTCTCAAGTTCTTCAAATCATCAGTGTCTTTAACCACCGCTCTCAAGTTCTTCAAATCATCATTGTCTTTAACCACCGCTCTCAAGTTCTTCAAATTATCAGTGTCTTTAACCACCGCTCTCAAGTTCTACAAATCATCAGTGTCTTTAGCCACCGCTCTCAAGTTCTTCAAATCATTAGTGTCTTTAACCACCGCTCTCAAGTTCTTCAAATCATCAGTGTCTTTAACCACCGCTCCCAAGTTCTTTATATCATCAGTGTCTTTAACCACCGCTCTCAAGTTCTTCAAATTATCAGAGTCTTAACCACCGCTCTCAAGTTCTTCAAATCATCAGTGTCTTTTAACCACCGCTCTCAAGTTCTTCAGTCACCAGTATCTTTTACCATCACTCACAAGTACTTTCTGGACATTTCTCCATACGCTCCTTCTCTGTTATGTGACATTGTGTTGCCCCCTTCCTGCAATAAAGTCCTTTAATATTTTCACCAAGCTTTACTGTCAGAGTCCTGTATGAGGAAGACCTATATCAAGCCATCCCTGTTCCGACCCAACTGTGGTTCCTCTCCCCTACCATCGGGAGAACCCCCGAGTTCACAACACCCCCAACCTAGGTCAGTGACAGTATACTCAGGCCTCATGGACCCGGGGGATCGGAGCCCAGAGGCAAGTACTATCCAGGACTTGAGTTCTCGAGTACAAAGTCAGGAAGCAGCACAGGGCCAGGTGATGCATTATCTCCAGGAATTATCTGGTCGGTTGGATCAAATTCAGACTTCTCTGGCTTCAGTAGTACCGGCCCCAGCTCCAGTACCCATTCCAGTGGTTGTCTCTAGTAATGTTCCATCCTCCTCTGGAACCAGGTCACACCTTCAGCTCCCTACTCCTTCTCGCTATAATGGGAATCCAAAGAATTGCCGTGGTTTTCTCTATCAGTGCGAGGTACATTTTGAACTGCTTTCACATAACTTCCCTACTGATCGATCCAAGGTGGCATACATTATTTCTTTGCTCGAGGGTTCAGCGTTGGATTGGGTGTCTCCATTATGGGAGCGATCTGATCCATTGGTTTCTAGTTACACCAATTTCATTACGTCATTCCGGAGGATCTTTGATGAGCCCGGCAGGACGACCGCTGCCTCTGCAGACTTGCTTCGTGTCTGACAAGTGGGACAGTATGTGATTAATTTTCAGACCATAACCTCAGAACTGCGCTGGAATAATGATGCTCTTCGGGCTGCCTTTTGGAACGGGCTCTCCGATCGTCTAAAGGACGAGTTGGTCACTAGAGATTTGCCGGATTCTTTAGAACAGTTGATCTCGTTCTGTGTAAAGATGGATCTTCGCATGCAGGAACGAGGTGGCGAACGTAGTCGGTCAGATCGATCAAGGGTCCGATCTCTTCCGTCTAAGCAGACGGTTATTCCAAGTCCTGATGAACCCATGCAGATTAATCGATCTCGGCTGTCCCCAGAGGAACGTCAGCGTCGTCGTGAGGGTAGACTCTGCCTCTACTGTGGAGCCGCGGATCATTTTCTCAAGTTTTGCAAGTCTCGCCCGGGAAACGGGCAGTCCTAGCTTGTTCCGGAGGAGTCGAGCTAGGGGTTTCTTCTAAACCTTCTCCGCCAGTGGACTGTTTACTCTCCGTGTCTCTGTTTACCGGGTCAGTAGCCAAACCCGTTAAGGCTCTGCTGGACTCAGGGGCTGCAGGGAATTTTATTTCCCTTTCCTGTGCCCAGGATCTGGCTTTTCAGTTACGGTCGGTCGAACTACCTATTACGTTGACTGCTATCAATGGTACCCAAATTTCTAACGGTCTGATTTCAAGTTGTACAGTACCAATCAAACTGCAAGTGGGAGCTCTGCATCAAGAACACCTGGAATTTCTAGAGATTCGGGAGATGCCCCACGATCTGGTTCTTGGCCTTCCTTGGCTCAAACTTCACAACCCTCAAGTCGACTGGAGTTCGACACAGATAACATCTTGGGAGTCCTTTTTGTCATTCGAATTGTCTCACCCCTGTCTATCCACACCGTGTATCTTCCAAGTCAGATGAAGGGCTCATTCCGGAGGCCTATCAGGAGTTTTCTGACGTGTTCTCGGAGCAAGCGGCCGATCAGCTACCACCGCATAGACCCTGGGACTGCCCCATTGAGCTCATTCCGGGGAAAATGCCACCTCGGGGTCGCACTTATCCCTTATCATTACCCGAGACCCAAGCTATGTCGGACTATATCAAGTCTAATTTGCAGAAAGGATTCATCCGCCCCTCTACCTCCCCGGCGGGGGCGGGTTTATTTTTTGTGAAGAAGAAGGACGGAGGGCTGAGACCATGTATTGACTATCGTGGTCTAAATGATGTCACCATTAAGAATAAGTATCCTTTGCCACTCATTACGGAGCTTTTTGATAGAGTTCGCGGAGCCCGATTTTTAACCAAGCTTGATTTAAGGGGAGCTTATAATTTGATACGTATTCGACAGGGGGACGAATGGAAGACGGCCTTCAATACCAGGGACGGGCATTACGAGTATCTGGTAATGCCGTTTGGCCTCAGCCATGCCCCTGCCGTCTTCCAGGGATTCATTAATTAAGTCTTTCGGTATATATGCTATACCTAAGTGTAGTGGTATATTTGGATGACATTTTTATATTTTCTAGAAATCTCACAGAGCACAGAATACAGGTCAAGGAGGTACTTCTTCGATTGCGAGAGAATCATCTTTATGGCAAGATTTCCAAATGTACTTTTGAGGTTCCTTCTATTCCATTTCTTGGTTACATCATTTCGGGCACGGAGCTTCGTATGGATCCAGAGAAACTCACTGCCATCCTTGAAAGCGGTACAACGATTTCTGGGTTTTGCAAATTACTACCGGAAATTCATAAAGGGATTTTCTACCATCGTGGCACCTATTACTGCCCTGACCAAGAAGGGTTCTGACCCAAGTCATTGGTCCTCCGAAGCTGTAGCAGCATTCGCTCAGTTGAAGGCAGCCTTTATGTCTGCTCCAGTACTTCAACAACCACATTTTTCAAAACCATTCTTTTTGGAAGTTGATGCCTCCACGGTAGGCATAGGTGCCGTGCTTTCGCAGTACGCTCCAGATGGGAAGTTACATCCATGTAGCTTCCATTCTCGCAAATTCTCTCCTGCGGAACAGAATTACACCATTGGAGACAAAGAGCTTTTGGCAATAAAATCTGCCTTGGAGGAATGGAGATATCTTTTGGAAGGTGCTAAACACCTAATTACAATTTTCACTGATCATAAGAATTTGCTGTACCTCAAGACGGCCCAGTGCTTGAATCCCCGTCAGGCTAGATGGGCGCTCTTCTTTACTCGGTTTTCGTTTGTTATTAAGTACCGGGCCAGGACTTTTAACACCAAGGCTGATGCTTTATCCCATTCCTTAACAGCTTCGGATGAGGAGAATTCCATTGAGAAGGCTTTGATTCTCAGTCCAGTTTCTATGTCAGCGGCTCCCACCGCTCTGGGCCCTCCTCCTGGGAGAATGTCTGTGCCAGCTAAAATTCGACCAAGGTTGTTGCAGTGGGCTCATATTTCCAAGTTTTCCGGTCACCCTGGAGTTCAAAAGATGTGGGAGTTTCTACGAAGGTCTTACTGGTGGGACACTATGAAGAAGGATATTCAAGATTATGTCAACTCATGTCCTCAGTGTGCTCAGCACAAAATTCTTCGTTTGCCTCCTGCGGGGTTGTTGCATCCACTGTCCATTCCTCAGAGGCCTTGGACTCATATCTCTATGGACTTTGTCACCGAACTGCCCCTCTCCAAGGGTCACAATACTGTCTCGGTAATTATCAACCGTTTCTCTAAGATGGCACATTTCGTACCTTTGACCGGGTTACCATCAGCTCCCAAGTTGGCGTTGTTATTTATCCGAGAACATTTCCACCTGCACGGCTTACCTCAGGAAATCGTCTCTGACCGGGGGGTACAATTCACTGCAAGATTCTGGAGAGCTCTCTGTGCGGCCTTACAAATAAAACTCAAGTTTTCATCCGCTTACCATCCACAAACCAATGGGCAAACTGAACGCGTCAATCAAGATTTAGAGACTTTTCTCCGTGTTTATCTCTCTCCCTCGCAAGATGATTGGGTGGAACTGTTGCCATGGGCCGAGTTTGCCCACAATCATCTGTACCACTCTTCGACTGGTGAGTCCCCATTTTTCATTAATTATGGGTTCCATCCTCAAGTTCCTGAATTACCCATTTGTCCTCCGGAGGATGTTCCTGCTGCAGCCTCTACTCTTCGACACTTCAGCCAAATTTGGAGTCGAGTTCATGCTAATCTCAAGAGAGTCTCCGGCCGCTATAAGTTCTTTGCGGATAGGAAGCGACGAGAAGCTCCCCAATACAAGGTTGGTGACAGGGTATGGCTCTCCACCCGCAACCTCCGGTTAAGGGTGCCCACTATGAAGTTCGCCCCAAAGTTTATTGGTCCTTACCCCGTGTTACAAGTCCTGAACCCGGTTGTTTGCAAATTGGGATTGCCTTCCCACCTCCGGATACCAAACTCCTTTCATGTCTCTCTCCTTCGCCCCCTTATTTTAAACCGGTTCCATTTAAAATCCCCGAGGCCAACCTCTGCTGAGTCTGAAGCTGGAACGGACTTTGAAATCAAAGCTATTCTCAACTCTCGTTATCTTCACAAGAATCTACAGTATTTGGTGGAGTGGAAAGGTTTTGGCCCCGAGGAGAGGAGCTGGGTCAAGGCTACTGAAGTTATGGCTCCCCGACTGGTGCGGATTTTCCATTCCAGACATCCAACAAACCTGGAAAGTGTCCGGGGGCCACTCCTGGAGGAGGGGGTACTGTCACACGCCATGGGCGGCGTTCACCGCGCTTACCCCTGCGTGCCTGCTGGTCTGTGTTACGGCCTCCGCCTTCGGTGGTCCATGGGCTCCGGCGTCTGGCTGGCGCGGCTCCCGGCGGTTCCCCGGGGCAGGGGCGCCGCCATGACACCCGGCATCACGTGGGCGGGGAGCGGGTGACGTCATCGGACTGTTCCGCCAATCCAGCGGAGGCGGGAGATTCAAAGGCAGGCGCCGGGCAGAGCCTCGGCGCCTGAGTATCGTCTTTTCCTCTGAAGTGGATGCAAGTGCATCTGTTCTCGGCGGATCTCTCTGCAGCATACCCCAGTGTCTCCGGCATTTCCAGGTGTCAGTTGTTGCACAGCTTCCAGCGTTCCCAGCCGCTGCTGGGTTCCACTGCGCTCCAGTCACCAGTGCTTCTCGGAGTCAGCGTGGGCTGCAGGTTAAACGTCGCTCTCAAGTTATACAAGTCCTCAGTGTCTTTAACCCTCGCTCCCAAGTTATACAAGTCCTCAGTGTCTTTAACCCTTGCTCTCAAGTTATACAAGTCCTCAGTGTCTTTAACCCTCGCTCCCAAGTTATACAAATCCTCAGTGTCTTTAACCACCGTTCTCAAGTTCTTCAAATCATCAGTGTCTTTAACCACCGCTCTCAAGTTCTTCAAATCATCATTGTCTTTAACCACCGCTCTCAAGTTCTTCAAATCATTAGTGTCTTTAGCCACCGCTCTCCAGTTCTTCAAATCATTAGTGTCTTTAACCACCGCTCCCAAGTTCTTTAAATCATCAGTGTCTTTAACCACCGCTCAAGTTCTTCAAATTATCAGTGTCTTTTAACCACCGCTCAAGTTCTTCAGTCGCCAGTATCTTTTACCATCACTCACAAGTACTTTCTGGACATTTCTCCATACGCTCCTTCTCTGTTATGTGACATTGCGTTGCCCCCTTCCTGCAATAAAGTCCTTTAATATTTTCACCAAGCTTTACTGTCAGAGTCCTGTATGAGGTAGACCTATATCAAGCCATCCCTGTTCCGACCCAACTGTGGTTCCTCTCCCCTACCATCGGGAGAACCCCCGAGTTCACAACACCCCCAACCTAGGTCAGTGACAGATGGTAATAGGGAGAGGTGGTCATAACACTGAGTTAAGCTTTGGCGTGAACCTCATCCTCTATGGGCGTTACATTGATGATATTTTTATTATTTGGGATGGGGATTCACTATCAGAACAATCATTTGTTTCAAATTTGAATTCTAATCACTTTAATCTTCAATTCACTCACTTCTTTCACCCTTTCACTATTAACTTCCTGGATATAACTCTAGAGGCCAGGGATAACAAAATATACACCTCCAACTATAACAAGGAGGTTGATACCCACTCTTACCTGCACTACCGGAGCGCCCACTACCCCCCTTGGAAGAAGTACATTCCAAGGGGACAGTTCATGCGGTTGCGGCGCAACTGTACAGAAAAAAACAAATTTTGTAACGGGCCAACTCTATGGTAGAGGCGTTTAGTGGAAGGGGATATCCCTACTCACAGTTAAAAAAGGCTGTTAGAGAGGTTTCAAATCTGGATAGAGATGTTTTACTCAGACCCAACAAAGTACGTGATAAAGAAAGAGATCCTAATGTTGAACTAGATTTAGCTTTTATATCTACATACAATAATGAAAGTATGCAGATCAAAAAGATTGTAAGTAAAAACTTTAACATTCTGAATCAGGACAATTTACTTAGAAGCCACTTACCGCCTAAACCGAAATTTATTTTCAAAAAGAATAAGTCACTCAAAAACATTCTTGCTTCTAGCTTTATCAAAAAAGTTACTACACAGCAGATTATAGGGGACACCTGGTTGATGTCTAAACCTAAAGGCTTTTTTCGATGTGGGGCCACTAGGTGCACCACTTGTAAACATATATTTAGGAAAACCACACACCTTCACGTTAGAGATGGAGAGGACTATGAACTTACTAGTTTCATGAATTGCGACTCAACTTATATTATATATCTCCTCTCTTGTGGATGCGATCAGATATACGTGGGGCGGACAACAAGAAGCATTAAGACTCGCTTCATGGAACATCGCCAAAATATTGTCAAGAAAATCTCTACACATAGTGTCTCTAGACATTTTATAGATTACCATGAGGGGGACCCTACCTCCCTCCATTTAACAGCAATTGAACAGGTGGACTTAAAGAAGAGAGGGGGGGGGGAATCGGTATAGAATTTTATGTAAACAAGAACTGTACTAAATGTTCAAACTAAACACCATATATCCAAGAGGATTAAATGAAGCAGTTGAACTTAACTCAGTGTTATGACCACCTCTCCCTATTACCATCACTATATTTCCTTACTCTATTCCCCCTTTTCCTTGATTTCCCCGTCAGACTTAGAACTAATTTTAATGGTATTAGTTTATTGGTATATCATGGTTGTCTCCTGTTGTTAATATACAAATATGGTGTCATATGAGTATATTTAGATCATAATATGATGTGCTATCTGTAACCTGTACATATGCTATTAAGCTAGATCCCATGTGCTTTTCCCTTGTTATATAACCTTTGTATATATGTACTTTGTGCTATATATCCCTTTGGATTTATCTTTATAGTCTGTATTGTAGTAAAGGGCTATATACCATTATTATTAACGCTCCCTTTATTGATCATTATTTATTACCATTTATTATTTAATATTTTTTATTTTTACTATTATTTTTCATTTTGAAAACTATTTACTTTCTGAACCCTGTATGTGAACCAAATGAACTACCAAATAGCGCAATATAAGTAAATTATACTAACACATAATTATACACAAACTATATATGATATACTGTGTTTTCTTCTGTGGTTGGCATGGTGGTTGGCGGAAGTACGCAGACGTCACCATGTGGGACACTTTCTGTAATGCTTGGGATTGTAATTGCCACATAGCCAGGCCAAGACAACACATGTAGTGATGTGTTGCCCTGACAACCGGGGTAACCATTCGCTGCATCACGGCACGTGCGCCCGGGCACGCTGGAATGATGCGGTGTCGGAAGTCCGACCGCGTCATATACATGCGGTCGGGCGAGGACTGATGACGCGACGGGACGGGATCCGTTCGCGCCACCCCTATTAGCCCGGACTAGTAGTGCCGATGATGCGAGTGAGGGGGAGGGGACCCCCACTCTGATAGATCAAATTGTGGATTGGATTTCCTCCTATTCAGGAAGCATGGCCATGATTAATATGGTAAAACTACATCAGACACCATTCCTTGTTTTGGGTATAACAGCCCATACAAGGTATTTACAAAAGGTCATGTGACCATTACATATGAAAATAAACATATTGCTTTGGAAGTATTAAAGTTTTTTAATATACATACTATATTTATGAGCATGTGTTTTATTCTGGATACTAATGTCTGTCATTATTTGGTCATATTATGAGATGAGATGGTTAATTTCAATTACACATGCAAATGAGCAGCCATATTGGTTGGGTATATAAACCCTTGTTTACAGCCCAGTGAGCACCTTGAAAACGTTGTGTGAACACAACGAAACGCGTTGGTGTGAGCTGCTCCCCTGCATCACTCCATGGACATACAACACTTGGAGATCTGAGGACCTGAACCAAGCCCCCGCCATTGAACCCCATGGACCTTTGCTGGAGGTACACTATTTGAACTGAGGACATTGTTTCTCTACCACTTTACCAAGGAACTGCAATATTGTGGAGTGCTGAGCCGCTTAACAACCCTTGGATACATCTGTGGTAATTATTGTTCACGTCCGACTCTTAATTGGGTCCGTCCTGGACTTAGAAGGGGACTGTATTATAGGAACAGGTCCTACCATCTCCTCCATTCTCAGATAAATGTGATTGGAAGTAACGCCTTAGACCCTTTCAAGGGTTTCTATATTTATTTTAATTATTCTCTCATTGATGTTTTATTGACATTTTTTTATGAATTAAACATGTATATATATTGTATAGAAAAAGAGGAAAAATGGCGCCCCAGGGGTTTACAAATTCCCTTATACAAAGACTATTACTTAACAGGATTTGCAATCAATATTTATACAGGTTTTTAAAACACATAACGGACTGTACTTTTCATAAAAATTTATTAAAACAATTATACAGAAACATGAAGTATATCCATCATTATTACATGTACATTATGATGTAGTTTCTCCTACAGAAATCCATCAATGGGATATGGAGGAAAGAAGGCAACCTTTCTGTTGTATCCTTATTCTTCCTCATTAAATATTCGGAGATAACATCAACAAGAAATACAGTAACCCAACGCGTTTCGTCTAGGAACTAGACTTCATCAGGGGTGCGTCTAGAAATTATAGAACATCCATTCAATAAAATATATGAATATATGAAAATACATAAAAATACATAAGAAAATGTACAAACAATCCAAAAGAACAGTCCTAAAAAACAACAAAGATGGGCAAGACAAGGAAAAAATTGAAAACATGGAATGAGCAGTTGATAATCTCACATAATTAGAAGAGACTTTAAGATGTTATTCATAAATATGGTCCACCGAAAATGTATATATATTGACCTGCTCATCTCATCTATGACCATTTAGTACTGTCCTGAAAGGATGTTTACATACTGTTTTTAACTTCTATGATGTAAGTGTATTTTATTAAAGCTGGTGCTTTTTTGTGAAGAACGCTGCACCAGTGGCGTAACTACAGCCCCTCGCCCCCAAGCCACCGCGAGGACTGCGGGGGCGCCGCCACTGAATTAGAGCAGATTGACATGCGGACGAGCGTCCGCATGTCAATCTGCTGTCTCCTCTCCCTCCCTGCTGTAAGGAGAGACACGGAGGGCACAGCGCGCGCCTCTCCCGTGTCCCTCCTGCATCTACGTCTGGTCTAATAAAGGAAGTGCCGGTTCGTGAGCTCTGATTGGCCCACGAACCGGCACTTCCTTTATTAGACCAGACGGAGATGCAGGAGGGACACGGGAGAGGCGCGCGCTGTGCCCTACACAGCAGTGGGGGAGCGTGGGGGGGCACTGAGGGGACATATATGGCACTGGGGGGGCACTGAGGGGGCATGTATGGCATGGGGGGGCACTGAGGGGGCATATATGGCACTGGGGGGCACTAAGGGGGCATAAATGGCACTGAGGGGGCACTGAGGGGGCATATATGGCACTGGGGGGGTACTGAGGGGGCATATATGGCACTGTATGTGTACCTGGCACATGGGGGGGGCTATATTTGGCACTGGGGGCACGTGAGCACCTGGCACTGTGGGGGAATATCTGGCACTGGGGGCATATGTGGCACTGGGGTGGGGGGGGGCTATATTTGGCACTGGGGGCATGTGAGTACCTGGCACCGTGGAGGAATATCTGGCACTGGGGACATATGTGGCACTGGGAGCACAGCCCTAGCAACAAGCACTACCCCCTAGCAACGAGCATGACACCCAGTGCATAAAACCCCTGGCAACGAGCGTGACACCCAGTGCAAGAAACACCTGGCAACGAGCATGACACCCTGAGCATGAAAACCCCTGGCACCGTGCATGGAACCAAGAGCATGAAACCCCTGGCAACGAGCAGGTAATTTAAAAGTAATTAGAAGCCTTACTGTAGGACTTAATGTGTAATGGGCATTACGGTGTGTGGCATAATGTATCACGGACATTGCGGTGTGTGTCATAATGTGTCACAGGCATTACGGTGTGTGGCATACTATATCAAGGGCATTGTGGTATGTGGTATAATGTCTCAGGGGCATTGCAGTGTGGCATAGGGTATAATGGGCATTGCGGTATGTGTCACAGGCATTACGGTGTATGGTATACTATATCACGGGCATTGTGATATGTGGTATAATGTCTCAGGGTCATTGCAGTGTGTGGCATAATGTATCACGGACATTGCGGTGTGTGTCATAATGTGTCAGGCATTACGGTGTGTTGTATACTATATCACGGGCATTGTGGTATGTGGTATAATGTCTCAGGGTCATTGCAGTGTGGCATAATGTATAACGGGCATTGCGGTATGTGTCAGGCATTACTGTGTGTTGTAAACTATATCACGGGCATTGTGGTACGTGGTATAATGTCTCAGGGTCATTGCAGTGTGTGTCATAATGTGTCACAGGCATTGTATGTGCTATAATCTATCAGGGGCATTGCAGTGTGTAGCATAATGTATAACGGGCATTGCGATTCCTGTCGTCATGTGTCACAGGCATTACGGTGTGTGGCATAATGTGTCACAGGCATTACGGTGTGTGGCATAATGTGTCACAGACATTGTGTGTGCTATAATGTATCAGGGGCATTGCAGTGTGTAGCATAATGTATAACGGGCATTGCGATTCCTGTCGTCATGTGTCACAGGCATTACGGTGTGTGGCATAATGTGTCACAGGCATTACGGTGTGTGGCAAAAAGTGTCGGGGGCATTATGGTGTGTGCATATTGTGTCATGTGCATTATTGTGTGTGGAATAATGTCTAAGGGCCATTGCAGTATGTGGCATAATGTATACTGGGCATTCCGACGGAGCTACGCCCCCTTTTGCAGCATGCGCGCCTTCGGCGCGCGCATGTTTGTCCCTTTAATAGTGCCAATTATGGGGGATGGGGGGGGGGGGGCGCTGAAGAATTTTTTGGCTTGGGGGAGAAAAACTTCTAGTTACGCCACTGCGCTGCACTATTATTTTATTATTGTGCTTATCCCTCCCATGCTATCAAAGCGATTGTGAGGGGAGCACATATGTTGTTTCAGATCCCCTTACTAAAAAGGATGGATCACACACCACAAAGAAAAATCTACAATTGAAGCCTGAACTATCATTTGAAAAGCTCAGTATTATTGTTCATTGTGTGTTTACAGCACATTTGTGTTTATCTCTTCACTGAGGTGGAATATCTATTAGAGATGAGCGGGTTCGGTTCCTCGGAATCCGAACCCGCCCGAACTTCAGGTTTTTTTACACGGGGCCGAGCGACTCGGATCTTCCCGCCTTGCTCGGTTAACCCGAGCGCGCCCGAACGTCATCATCCCGCTGTCGGATTCTCGCGAGGCTCGGATTCTATCGCAAGACTCGGATTCTATATAAGGAGCCGCGCGTCACCGCTATTTTCACACGTGCATTGAGATTGATAGGGAGAGGACGTGGCTGGCGTCCTCTCCGTTTATAGAGAAGAGAGTGAGACTAGAGTAGAGAGAGACACAGTATTTACTTTAGTAATTTTGGGGAGCATTAGGAGGAGTACTACTACTTGCTGAAGTGATAGTGTGACTGTATATCTGACTTGTGGGGGAGACAGTGGGGAGCAGTTAGAGTCTGAGAGCAGGAGTACATATTTTAACGTACAGTGCACACTTTTGCTGCCAGAGTGCCACACTGCCATTGTGACCACACTGACCACCAGTATATATTGTGATTGTCTGCTTAGGAGTACTACTTGCAAGTTGCTGATAGTGTGACCAGTGACCTGACCACCAGTTTAATTAATCACCACCAGTTTAATATATATATATATATATATAATTGTATATAATATATATATAATTGTATACCACCTACCCGTGTTTTTTTTTTTTTCTTTCTTCTTGATACATACTACTATAGTAGCTTACTGTAGCAGTCTGCGGTGCTGCTGAGCTGACAGTGTCCAGCAGGTCCGTCATCAGTCATTACATAATAAATATATATACCTGTCCGGCTGCAGTACTAGTGATATTATATATATATATATATATATTAATTTCATCTCATTATCATCCAGTCTATATTAGCAGCAGACACAGTACGGTAGTCCACGGCTGTAGCTACCTCTGTGTCGGCAGTCGCTCGTCCATCCATAATTGTATACCACCTACCCGTGTTTTTTTTTTTTCTTTCTTCTTGATACATACTACTATAGTAGCTTACGGTAGCAGTCTGCGGTGCTGCTGAGCTGACAGTGTCCAGCAGGTCCGTCATCAGTCATTACATAATAAATATATATACCTGTCCGGCTGCAGTACTAGTGATATTATATATATATATATTAATTTCATCTCATTATCATCCAGTCTATATTAGCAGCAGACACAGTACGGTAGTCCACGGCTGTAGCTACCTCTGTGTCGGCAGTCGCTCGTCCATCCATAATTGTATACCACCTACCCGTGTTTTTTTTTTTTCTTTCTTCTTGATACATACTACTATAGTAGCTTACTGTAGCAGTCTGCGGTGCTGCTGAGCTGACAGTGTCCAGCAGGTCCGTCATCAGTCATTACATAATAAATATATATACCTGTCCGGCTGCAGTACTAGTGATATTATATATATATATATATATATATAATAATTTCATCTCATTATCATCCAGTCTATATTAGCAGCAGACACAGTACGGTAGTCCACGGCTGTAGCTACCTCTGTGTCGGCAGTCGCTCGTCCATCCATAATTGTATACCACCTACCCGTGGTTTTTTTTTTCTTTCTTCTTGATACATACTACTATAGTAGCTTACTGTAGCAGTCTGCGGTGCTGCTGAGCTGACAGTGTTCAGCAGGTCCGTCATCAGTCATTACATAATAAATATATATACCTGTCCGGCTGCAGTACTAGTGATATTATATATATATATATTAATTTCATCTCATTATCATCCAGTCTATATTAGCAGCAGACACAGTACGGTAGTCCACGGCTGTAACTACCTCTGTGTCGGCAGTCGCTCGTCCATCCATAATTGTATACCACCTACCCGTGGTTTTTTTTTTTCTTTCTTCTTGATACATACTACTATAGTAGCTTACTGTAGCAGTCTGCGGTGCTGCTGAGCTGACAGTGTCCAGCAGGTCCGTCATCAGTCATTACATAATAAATATATATACCTGTCCGGCTGCAGTACTAGTGATATTATATATATATATATATATTAATTTCATCTCATTATCATCCAGTCTATATTAGCAGCAGACACAGTACGGTAGTCCACGGCTGTAGCTACCTCTGTGTCGGCAGTCGCTCATCCATCCATAATTGTATACCACCTACCCGTGTTTTTTTTTTTCTTTCTTCTTGATACATACTACTATAGTAGCTTACTGTAGCAGTCTGCGGTGCTGCTGAGCTGACAGTGTCCAGCAGGTCCGTCATCAGTCATTACATAATAAATATATATACCTGTCCGGCTGCAGTACTAGTGATATTATATATATATATATATATTAATTTCATCTCATTATCATCCAGTCTATATTAGCAGCAGACACAGTACGGTAGTCCACGGCTGTAGCTACCTCTGTGTCGGCAGTCGCTCGTCCATCCATAATTGTATACCACCTACCCGTGGTTTTTTTTTTTCTTTCTTTTTGATACATACTACTATAGTAGCTTACTGTAGCAGTCTGCGGTGCTGCTGAGCTGACAGTGTCCAGCAGGTCCGTCATCAGTCATTACATAATAAATATATATACCTGTCCGGCTGCAGTACTAGTGATATTATATATATATATATATATTAATTTCATCTCATTATCATCCAGTCTATATTAGCAGCAGAAACAGTACGGTAGTCCACGGCTGTAGCTACCTCTGTGTCGGCAGTCGCTCGTCCATCCATAAGTATACTAGTATCCATCCATCTCCATTGTTTACCTGAGGTGCCTTTTAGTTGTGCCTATTAAAATATGGAGAACAAAAATGTTGAGGTTCCAAAATTAGGGAAAGATCAAGATCCACTTCCACCTCGTGCTGAAGCTGCTGCCACTAGTCATGGCCGAGACGATGAAATGCCAGCAACGTCGTCTGCCAAGGCCGATGCCCAATGTCATAGTACAGAGCATGTAAAATCCAAAACACCAAATATCAGTAAAAAAAGGACTCCAAAATCGAAAATAAAATTGTCAGAGGAGAAGCGTAAACTTGCCAATATGCCATTTACCACACGGAGTGGCAAGGAACGGCTGAGGCCCTGGCCTATGTTCATGGCTAGTGGTTCAGCTTCACATGAGGATGGAAGCACTCAGCCTCTCGCTAGAAAAATGAAAAGACTCAAGCTGGCAAAAGCACCGCAAAGAACTGTGCGTTCTTCGAAATCCCAAATCCACAAGGAGAGTCCAATTGTGTCGGTTGCGATGCCTGACCTTCCCAACACTGGACGTGAAGAGCATGCGCCTTCCACCATTTGCACGCCCCCTGCAAGTGCTGGAAGGAGCACCCGCAGTCCAGTTCCTGATAGTCAGATTGAAGATGTCAGTGTTGAAGTACACCAGGATGAGGAGGATATGGGTGTTGCTGGCGCTGGGGAGGAAATTGAGAAGGAGGATTCTGATGGTGAGGTGGTTTGTTTAAGTCAGGCACCCGGGTAGACACCTGTTGTCCGTGGGAGGAATATGGCCGTTGACATGCCTGGTGAAAATACCAAAAAAATCAGCTCTTCGGTGTGGAAGTATTTCAACAGAAATGCGGACAACATTTGTCAAGCCGTGTGTTGCCTTTGTCAAGCTGTAATAAGTAGGGGTAAGGACGTTAACCACCTCGGAACATCCTCCCTTATACGTCACCTGCAGCGCATTCATAATAAGTCAGTGACAAGTTCAAAAACTTTGGGCGACAGCGGAAGCAGTCCACTGACCAGTAAATCCCTTCCTCTTGTAACCAAGCTCACGCAAACCACCCCACCAACTCCCTCAGTGTCAATTTCCTCCTTCCCCAGGAATGCCAATAGTCCTGCAGGCCATGTCACTGGCAATTCTGACGAGTCCTCTCCTGCCTGGGATTCCTCCGATGCATCCTTGCGTGTAACGCCTACTGCTGCTGGCGCTGCTGTTGTTGCTGCTGGGAGTCGATGGTCATCCCAGAGGGGAAATCGTAAGACCACTTTTACTACTTCCACCAAGCAATTGACTGTCCAACAGTCCTTTGCGAGGAAGATGAAATATCACAGCAGTCATCCTGCTGCAAAGCGGATAACTGAGGCCTTGACAACTATGTTGGTGTTAGACGTGCGTCCGGTATCCGCCGTTAGTTCACAGGGAACTAGACAATTTCTTGAGGTAGTGTGCCCCCGTTACCAAATACCATCTAGGTTCCACTTCTCTAGGCAGGCGATACCGAGAATGTACACGGACGTCAGAAAAAGACTCACCAGTGTCCTAAAAAATGCAGTTGTACCCAATGTCCACTTAACCACGGACATGTGGACAAGTGGAGCAGGGCAGGGTCAGGACTATATGACTGTGACAGCCCACTGGGTAGATGTATGGACTCCCGCCGCAAGAACAGCAGCGGCGGCACCAGTAGCAGCATCTCGCAAACGCCAACTCTTTCCTAGGCAGGCTACGCTTTGTATCACCGGTTTCCAGAATACGCACACAGCTGAAAACCTCTTACGGCAACTGAGGAAGATCATCGCGGAATGGCTTACCCCAATTGGACTCTCCTGTGGATTTGTGGCATCGGACAACGCCAGCAATATTGTGTGTGCATTAAATATGGGCAAATTCCAGCACGTCCCATGTTTTGCACATACCTTGAATTTGGTGGTGCAGAATTTTTTAAAAAACGACAGGGGCGTGCAAGAGATGCTGTCGGTGGCCAGAAGAATTGCGGGACACTTTCGGCGTACAGGCACCACGTACAGAAGACTGGAGCAACACCAAAAACGCCTGAACCTGCCCTGCCATCATCTGAAGCAAGAAGTGGTAACGAGGTGGAATTCAACCCTATATATGCTTCAGAGGTTGGAGGAGCAGCAAAAGGCCATTCAAGCCTATACAATTCAGCACGATATAGGAGGTGGAATGCACCTGTCTCAAGCGCAGTGGAGAATGATTTCAACGTTGTGCAAGGTTCTGCTGCCCTTTGAACTTGCCACACGTGAAGTCAGTTCAGACACTGCCAGCCTGAGTCAGGTCATTCCCCTCATCAGGCTTTTGCAGAAGAAGCTGGAGACATTGAAGGAGGAGCTAACACGGAGCGATTCCGCTAGGCATGTGGGACTTGTGGATGGAGCCCTTAATTCGCTTAACAAGGATTCACGGGTGGTCAATCTGTTGAAATCAGAGCACTACATTTTGGCCACCGTGCTCGATCCTAGATTTAAAACCTACCTTGGATCTCTCTTTCCGGCACACACAAGTCTGCTGGGGTTCAAAGACCTGCTGGTGACAAAATTGTCAAGTCAAGCGGAACGCGACCTGTCAACATCTCCTCCTTCACATTCTCCCGCAACTGGGGGTGCGAGGAAAAGGCTCAGAATTCCGAGCCCACCCGCTGGCGGTGATGCAGGGCAGTCTGGAGCGACTGCTGATGCTGACATCTGGTCCGGACTGAAGGACCTGACAACGATTACGGACATGTCGTCTACTGTCACTGCATATGATTCTCTCCCCATTGAAAGAATGGTGGAGGATTATATGAGTGACCGCATCCAAGTAGGCACGTCACACAGTCCGTACTTATACTGGCAGGAAAAAGAGGCAATTTGGAGACCCTTGCACAAACTGGCTTTATTCTACCTAAGTTGCCCTCCCACAAGTGTGTACTCCGAAAGAGTGTTTAGTGCCGCCGCTCACCTTGTCAGCAATCGGCGTACGAGGTTACTTCCAGAAAATGTGGAGAAGATGATGTTCATTAAAATGAATTATAATCAATTCCTCCGTGGAGACATTGACCAGCAGCAATTGCCTCCACAAAGTACACAGGGAGCTGAGATGGTGGATTCCAGTGGGGACGAATTGATAATCTGTGAGGAGGGGGATGTACATGGTGATATATCGGAGGATGATGATGAGGTGGACATCTTGCCTCTGTAGAGCCAGTTTGTGCAAGGAGAGATTAATTGCTTCTTTTTTGGTGGGGGTCCAAACCAACCCGTCATTTCAGTCACAGTCGTGTGGCAGACCCTGTCACTGAAATGATGGGTTGGTTAAAGTGTGCATGTCCTGTTTATACAACATAAGGGTGGGTGGGAGGGCCCAAGGACAATTCCATCTTGCACCTCTTTTTTCTTTTTTTCTTCTTTGCGTCATGTGCTGTTTGGGGAGTGTTTTTTGGAAGGGCCATCCTGCGTGACACTGCAGTGCCACTCCTAGATGGGCCAGGTGTTTGTGTCGGCCACTAGGGTCGCTTATCTTACTCACACAGCTACCTCATTGCGCCTCTTTTTTTCTTTGCGTCATGTGCTGTTTGGGGAGTGTTTTTTGGAAGGGCCATCCTGCGTGACACTGCAGTGCCACTCCTAGATGGGCCAGGTGTTTGTGTCGGCCACTAGGGTCGCTTATCTTACTCACACAGCTACCTCATTGCGCCTCTTTTTTTCTTTGCGTCATGTGCTGTTTTGGGAGTGTTTTTTGGAAGGGCCATCCTGCGTGACACTGCAGTGCCACTCCTAGATGGGCCAGGTGTTTGTGTCGGCCACTAGGGTCGCTTATCTTACTCACACAGCTACCTCATTGTGCCTCTTTTTTTCTTTGCGTCATGTGCTGTTTGGGGAGTGTTTTTTGGAAGGGCCATCCTGCGTGACACTGCAGTGCCACTCCTAGATGGGCCAGGTGTTTGTGTCGGCCACTAGGGTCGCTTATCTTACTCACACAGCTACCTCATTGCGCCTCTTTTTTTCTTTGCGTCATGTGCTGTTTGGGGAGTGTTTTTTGGAAGGGCCATCCTGCGTGACACTGCAGTGCCACTCCTAGATGGGCCAGGTGTTTGTGTCGGCCACTAGGGTCGCTTATCTTACTCACACAGCTACCTCATTGCGCCTCTTTTTTTCTTTGCGTCATGTGCTGTTTGGGGAGTGTTTTTTGGAAGGGCCATCCTGCGTGACACTGCAGTGCCACTCCTAGATGGGCCAGGTGTTTGTGTTGGCCACTAGGGTCGCTTATCTTACTCACACAGCTACCTCATTGCGCCTCTTTTTTTCTTTGCGTCATGTGCTGTTTGGGGAGTGTTTTTTGGATGGGCCATCCTGCGTGACACTGCAGTGCCACTCCTAGATGGGCCAGGTGTTTGTGTCGGCCACTAGGGTCGCTTAGCTTAGTCATCCAGCGACCTCGGTGCAAATTTTAGGACTAAAAATAATATTGTGAGGTGTGAGGTATTCAGAATAGACTGAAAATGAGTGGAAATTATGGTTTTTGAGGTTAATAATACTTTGGGGTCAAAATGACCCCCAAATTCTATGATTTAAGCTGTTTTTTAGTGTTTTTTGAAAAAAACACCCGAATCCAAAACACACCCGAATCCGACAAAAAAAATTCGGTGAGGTTTTGCCAAAACGCGGTCGAACCCAAAACACGGCCGCGGAACCGAACCCAACGCGCACTCCCGAAAAGGGGAGTGGCCTATGGAAAAGGGGGCGTGGCCTCGCGGAGGACCCGCAATCGCGAGCCACGCCCCCGATTTCGTCATTGAGGGGGCATGCCCAGCGCTCTGTGAGCTGCTGGCATGCCCTCTCTCCCTCTGTCTGGACTGAATAGACGCTGTGCGCATGCGCACAGCGTCTATTCATCGCTGCTCTGCTAAGCAGAGCAGCGCGTGCAGGAGCCTCCCAACTGCCCCCCCCCACCGCGGGACACTGCGGCCCGCGGGTGGGACAGCGGGACAGTCCCCAAAAAACGAGACTGTCCCGCGAAAATCGGGACAGTTGGGAGGTATGGTTTAAGACATGGAGGGGGGCAGAAATGGAGCGGCAACAATGTGTTTTGTGGGTGTTGATGCTCAGTTTATGGGGTGCGGTTCGGACAATGGAGGCATTTCTGGATCATTGCTGGGGCGGGTCGCAGTGGCTGCGTGATGTCACATGCAGACGCTGTGACCCTTAACATGGTGGGTAGCCATCTGCCTTCACGGACAGCATGCAAAGCGGACTTGCCCTGTGCTGGGCATCCCTCCGCATGTCAAAGAATTAGCATTTTTTCGCACATCTACAATAAAGTCTGAATTGCCCCCTATGCCACCTGATTAAAATTACTCAGTTAAGAACCTCTGTGTATCACACCCAGATGGGTTAGTGGAGAGGTTTAACAAAATTTTAAAACACACTAAAGAAAGTGGTGGATAAAGATGGAAGAGATGGGGATTATTTACTTCCTTATTTATTGCTGGCCATAAGAGAGGTTCCCTAATCCTCCACAGGGTTTTCACCTTTTGATTTGATGTATTGGAGACACCCAAGGGGTTTATTGCCAAAGAGACAATCCAGTCCATATAAAACTGTTATTGAGCATGTTTCTCAGATGCAGGAGAGGATTGTTACAGTGGTGACGATAGTGAGAGAGCACTTGTAACAGGCACAGCAGTGAGTGCAAAATTGCAATGTCCAGTTATGCTTATTCTGGTTCCCACAGTGGACAGTAAACTTGTGGCTATGTTGGAAGGACCCTTTGAAATCTTAGAAAAAGTGGGGGAGGTTAATTATAAAGTGTACCAGTGTGGGAAAAGAAAACCAGAACAAATCTACCATGTAACTCTTATAAAACCTTGGAAGGATAGAGCAGCTATGTCAGCCATCCCAGTGCCTTCAGTAAACCCAGTGCCTTTGGTTCCCGAAGTAACAATAGTTTAAACCCTCTCAACTGTTCAACAGCAGAAGGCTAAATCATTTCTTACTAGAGAAATAACCGCAACTCTGTTCTCAGTATTATTGTGGGTTATACACACTAGGGAACCTCGGACTATTGTCAGACACATGACCACACACCTGTTACACAAAGTGCAAAGAAATATACAAAAACTTTAAAAAGAGAAAAACATTTCAAAACATACCTCAAATATTGTGATGCAAATTAGATTGATTAATCCTACTGTAGTACTTTCTAAAACTTTTAAAGTTATTACTCTCATTTAACCCCCTGGACCAATTGTATCAAGATCAAACATCCATTTTGCCTCTCTTTGAGGTATATTTACTAAAGTACGGGTGTTTTAGAAGTGATGTTGCCTATAGCAACCAAATAACACTTACAACTTATATAGCACCTTCTAGAAGATTATAGCTAGAATCTGATTTGTTGCTATGAGCAACATATCAACTTCTAAAGATTTTAGTAAATATACCCGAGTAGCAGAATACGGGACGTATCCACTTTCAGATTCAGGCACGCGATCTATTATCATGTATTTTAATTACCCATGGGTCTATTCATGAAAGAGTGGAGAAGTTGCCTATGGCAACCAATCAGCTACTCTGTACAATTGTATAGTATGCACATTATAAATGTTACTTATTTATTGCCAGTTATTTATATAGCGCACACATATCCGCAGCGCTTTACAGAGAATACTTGGCCATTCACATCAGTCCCTGCCCCAGTGGAGCTTACAATCTATATTCCCTACCACATGTACACACACACACATTCATGCTAGGGTTAATTTTGTTGGGAGCCAATTAACCTACCAGTATATTTTTGGAGTGTGGGAGGAAACCAGAGTACCCGGAAGAAATCCACGCAAGTACGGGGAGAAAATTCAAACTCCCCACAGTTAGTGCCATGGTGGGAATCGAACCCATGACCTCAGTGCTGTGAGGCAGTAATGCTAACCATTACACCATCCGTACTATTTCAATGTTGATTGGTTGCCATGGGCAACTTCTCCACTGGCTCACTTCTCCACTCTTTTCACTGCTTCATGAATAGACACCCCCCCTCCCACCCCCAGTCTGGTGACCCATATCCATGAAATGGTTTGCCAAAGGTTTGCCGCTCTGGCTACAGCTAGTGGTCATAGGCAGCAATCCTCTGAAGGTATGCTGAGAGCAGTAATAGTGATAAAAAAAAAATCACTTCCCTACTGATCAAAAGCTGCAGCTGCGTGGATGCACGGAACGGACGGCTTGTGCGCGGTCATCTACATGCACACTGTCAGCTGGGCGCACAGCTGCAGCTTTTCAGAAGCTTACTGATGGCAATCCTTTTCCCCTTGTACCATAGAATTGTAATAAAGAATGATTTGTGTGTTAAGGAACTGTAGATGTAATTGTAACCAATCTGTTTATTATGTACGGTATCTGGATGATAGATAGTGTCTAGGTTGACAGTCAATAAGTCAACACCATATGGTCGACATGCATTAGGCTGACAGGTTCAAAAGGTTAACATGATTTTTTTTTCTACATGTTTTCCCAGCATTTACTAGATTTACTATCCACATGGACTATTATTGGGAACAGTAACCTGTGGCGAGCGAAGCGGAGTGAGCCACCTTGCCCGAAGCATGGGGAGAGAAGTGAGCCCACAGGGGTATACATTTTTACTGATGATGGTCACATGTTACCAACCATACAAGATTTGATAAAAAAAAAAAAAGTTAAAGAACACAAAAGACTGGTGTCGACCATTTTCATGTCGACACTTTGACCCTGTCAACCTTTTATCTGTTGACCTTTTGTACCTGTTGACCTTATGCATGTTGACCATTTGATGTCGACCTATTGACCGTTGACCTGAATACTGTAGATTTTATATAGCACACCATTATGAACATCTGAGCTATCACTATGTAGCAACTTGGAGACTGAATTTCGCTAATGCAACTAAGTATACCTTTAGAATACAAAGAAAAACTACACAGATGTGTGAATTGGAACTTTCTAAGTAACCAATATACTGATACAGGGAAGGTGAACAATCCAAGTAATAAACTTCTGTAACTCCACCAAGTGAGAATTTTTAAAAGGCTGGAGTCTAGGTTTTATTCTCTTTATGGTTTCGACCTGTGTTTTTCTTCTGGCTACTTGGAGGTGCTGAAAGTTAGAGAGTAATGATAATGAATTTTGCACAAGGTTTGACGAGTCACTAACAGAAAACAGCTACAGTATATGGTGGGATGGATTGGTGCTGTTTTTAGGGGACGGTGGACGGGATCCCCCCTTAGTCCCAAAAAACAGCCCCTTTCCGCAACCTAACCCTCCCCCATAGTGCTTAAACCTAATCTCCACCCCACCCCAACCCACAGCATAACCCTAAATCCCCCCCCCCCCCCAGTTGGCACCTAAATCAAGCCCCCCTTCCGCAGCCAGACACTAACCCTCCTGACTATACTTACCTTCGGGATTCTGGCTGTTGGGATTCCAGCATTGGGCTCTTGACCTGTTCGCTTCGCCCTTGCTAAGTCACTGTCAGGAATTCTCAGTTGAAAGATGGATACCCTAGCCTTGGCACTCTCACTCCTCCATTTTGTGAAACGGCTGCCATCGCCGTCCTCTCCCCGCCTCCAGATGGCTGTAGACTGTAAATCACTTGTCATATGGAGCCATACTGCGGCTGACGATGCAGGGCCCGTACTACACATGCACAGTAGGGGTTTGGCACTTGTGCAAAATACCGAACATCGATACTTTGAGTGTTTTATTTCCTCTTGTGCTAGGACCTGAATCAGGTCATAGACTACGGCAAGCTACAGTCTGTTCTTCGGGAGGCTTGTCACCTTGCAATAGTCAGGGTTGCTCTGGGAAAGTTTGTAGGGCCTAATTCAGCATGGATCGCAAAAGCAAAATCTTTAATGGGCAAAACCATGTGCACTGCAGGGGGGACGGCAGATGTAACATGTGCAGAAAGAGTTAGATTTGGGTGGGGTGTGTTCAAACTGAAATCTAAATTGCAGTGTAAAAATAAAACATCCGGTATTTAATCTGCACAGAAACAATTTACCCCACCCAAATCTAACGCTCTCTGCACATGTTATATCTGCCCCACCTGCAGTGCACATGGTTCTGAGAAAGATTTTGCTTTTACGATCCATGCTGAATTAGGCCCTTTGTCCCGATCTCTAGGTCTCCTGTAATATTTTGTAAACGTTTGCTGATGACCAGCGTGCTGTGTACATGATCGTTTGTAATGGTAATCCTGTACAATAATCATAAACCACAATACAAGTCATCAAGCCCAGTCCAAATGCGTTTATTTATAAATGGGCCCCTTAGACTCTTATACCCCTTTCACACTGCCAATGCCAGATCCCACCAGGGAATTGGAAATGGGTCCTTCCCGGGTGGGATCCGGCATTGGCAGCTGCTGCTGGCTTCCCCGACGCATCGACCCAGGAGCCCGTTTACGCAGCCACTGACTCGGTATTCCACCCGGGTAGAACACTGCTTTATACCCATGTTGAATTGCTGGGTCAGGCGACCCGCGATTTCGGCAATGCCCCTTTCACAGTGCACGCCGACCTGTGTCGATATCGGGTTATTTGTGCAGTGTGAAAGGGGTATTATATGGTTATTTTGTTGTATTATTATTATTAGTAAATATTATAATAATAATAATAATACTTTTTTCTTTAGTACCTATTGTCCTCTTGAGTTAAGTGATGGTGGTGTGTGGTTGTCTAAACTGGAATTCGGAGCACTTATTAACCAATGCAGTTCCCCTGATAGTAAGAACATAGGTCACCGGTTTCCTGTAGATAAGGATCACTTGTATTTGTACAGCAGCAGCATGATTATCCAGCCAAACTCAACACGGATGTGTACCTATAGTACGCCATTGTGTACATAGACATTACTAGTCTGTGCTAGCAGCCAGGCACATTACTGACTTACGCAAGTGAATCCACAAACACACAATATGTACATCCAGCACTATGTAGCAGAACGGTACTGAGTATAGACCCTTTGCAGCTCATGCGTTAAACGAACACGTTTTATTAAATTTTCAATGTAGAGTTCTTACAGTGACTGTTCCATAATCAAAGATCGGTACACCGATGACTTGTACTTTGTCCGGCGGGAGGTAGGTGGCAGCAATCCATGCAGAGGTGACTTGCTTGTCTCTCCCTCGAACGCTCTCGCTGTCCTGGCGCTCTATATATAAGTAGCGGAATCTGATTCAGCAGTTAGCAGCTGGCTGGGAAAGGTCCTCTCCAGGAAGGTAAACTAGACGCTACCCAGGAGCTGTGGCAGTGCCACGTGTGCAAGGTGAGTGGGTGGGGCTTATGTCATGTCACCATACTGGTGCTAATTCCCATAACCCAGTCCCTGCTGCTCAGGCGGACGGTGACTAGCTGACCATTACTGTCTCATGGGAGCAAATACATGACCTGGTACAGTAGCAAAGTCGTTTGGGTACATGGAGCTTGTAGAGCTGCATCACAATGCATATAGATGCTGCACATCCTGTAGTGCTCATCCTCCCTTACACTGCATTGTGGCACATGCTTACACATTATTGATTGTTTAATATAATATACAGGTGTGTGTGTGTGTGTGAAAGATTTCTGTTTTTTTTTTGGTTTTTTTTTAGGACAACATATAATGCAGTGCTACTACTGTAACATTATTGAAATTAGTGTTCTAATTCAGGACATGGACCCCCTGGGTTAGCATAACCTCACAACACTATCCTTGTGACGATGCTGAAGTTAGCTTCTTATTCGGCCAGCTTCTTATTCACTTCTTATTCAAGCTCTAGCTTCTTATTCACTTCTTATTCGAACTCCAGCTTCTTATTCAGATCATTCAGTTTTGCAAGGGTTAATGAGTCTTGGGTAACAAATTTGACACCGGAAATCAACAGAGTAGGTTCCCTTACATATGACCCACTTGTATTTTGCCTGGCCCAACGCTGTTTTGGGCATGAAATACACTGGCAAAGTGGGCACACACAACATATTTTGACATTTTGAATAAGTAGCTGTAGTTTTGCAAGGATTAACCAGTCTTGGGCCACAAATTTGACACCTGAAATCAACAGAGGGTGGTCACTTACATATGACCCACTTGTATTTTGCTTGGCCCAATGCTGTTTTGGGCATGAAATACACTGGCAAAGTGGGCACACACAACATATTTTACCATTTTGAATAAGTAGCTGTAGTTTTGCAAGGGTTAACCAGTCTTGGGCCACAAATCTGACACCTGAAATCAACAGAGGGTGGTCAGTTACATATGACCCACTTGTATTTTGCTTGGCCCAACGCTGTTTTGAGCATGAAATACACTGGCAAAGTGGGCACACACAACATATTTTACCATTTTGAATAAGTAGCTGTAGTTTTGCAAGGGTTAACCAGTCTTGGGCCACAAATCTGACACCTGAAATCAACAGAGGGTGGTCACTTACATATGACGCAGTTGTATTTTGCTTGGCCCAACGCTGTTTTGGGCATGAAATACACTGGCAAAGTGGGCACACACACCATATTTTGCCAGTTTGAATAAGTAGCTGTAGTTTAGCAAGGGTTAACTAGTCTTGGGCCACAAATTTGACCCCCAAAAACAACAGAGGGTGGTCACTTGCATGTGACCCACTTGTATTTTGCTTGGCCCAACGCTGTTTTGGGCATGAATACACTGGCAAAGTGGGCACACACATCATGTTTTGCTATTTTGAATAAGTAGCTGTAGTTTTGCAAGGGTTAACTAGTCTTGGGCCACAAATTTGACACCTGAAATCAACAGAGGGTGGTCACTTACATATGACCCACTTGTATTTTGCTTGGCCCAACGCTGTTTTGGGCATGAAATACACTGGCAAAGTGGGCACACACACCATGTTTTGCTATTTTGAATAAGTAGCTGTAGTTTTGCAAGGGTTAACCAGTCTTGGGCCACAAATTTGACACCTGAAATCAACAGAGGGTGGTCAGTTACATATGACCCACTTGTATTTTGCTTGGCCCAACGCTGTTTTGGGCATGAAATACACTGGCAAAGTGGGCACACACACCATGTTTTGCTATTTTGAATAAGTAGCTGTAGTTTTGCAAGGGTTAACTAGTCTTGGGCCACAAATTTGACACCTGAAATCAACAGAGGGTGGTCACTTACATATGACCCACTTGTATTTTGCCTGGTCCAACGCTGTTTTGGGCATGAAATACACTGGCAAAGTGGGCACACACACCATTTTATAAATTGCCATTTTGAATAAGTAGCTGTAGTTTTGCAAGGGTTAACTAGTCTTGGGCCACAAATTTGACCCCTGAAATCAACAGAGAGTGGTCACTTGCATGTGACCCACTTGTATTTTGCCTGGCCCAACGCTGTTTTGGGCATGAAATACACTGGCAAAGTGGGCACACACACCATATTTTCCATTTTGAATAAGTAGCTGTAGTTTTGCAAGGGTTAACCAGTCTTGGGCCACAAATTTGACACCTGAAATCAACAGAGGGTGGTCAGTTACATATGACGCAGTTGTATTTTGCTTGGCCCAACGCTGTTTTGGGCATGAAATACACTGGCAAAGTGGGCACACACAACATATTTTACCATTTTGAATAAGTAGCTGTAGTTTTGCAAGGGTTAACCAGTCTTGGGCCACAAATCTGACACCTGAAATCAACAGAGGGTGGTCACTTACATATGACCCACTTGTATTTTGCTTGTCCCAACGCTGTTTTGGGCATGAAATACACTGGCAAAGTGGGCACACACACCATATTTTACCATTTTGAATAAGTAGCTGTAGTTTTGCAAGGGTTAACCAGTCTTGGGCCACAAATCTGACACCTGAAATCAACAGAGGGTGGTCACTTACATATGACCCACTTGTATTTTGCTTGGCCCAATGCTGTTTTGGGCATGAAATACACTGGCAAAGTGGGCACACACAGCATGTTTTGCCATTTTGAATAAGTAGCTGTAGTTTTGCAAGGGTTAACCAGTCTTGGGCCACACATCTGACACCTGAAATCAACAGAGGGTGGTCACTTACATATGACCCACTTGTATTTTGCTTGGCCCAACGCTGTTTTGGGCATGAAATACACTGGCAAAGTGGGCACACACACCATGTTTTGCTATTTTGAATAAGTAGCTGTAGTTTTGCAAGGGTTAACTAGTCTTGGGCCACAAATTTGACACCTGAAATCAACAGAGGGTGGTCAGTTACATATGACCCACTTGTATTTTGCTTGTCCCAACGCTGTTTTGGGCATGAAATACACTGGCAAAGTGGGCACACACAACATATTTTACCATTTTGAATAAGTAGCTGTAGTTTTGCAAGGGTTAACTAGTCTTGGGCCACAAATTTGACACCTGAAATCAACAGAGGGTGGTCACTTACATATGACCCACTTGTATTTTGCTTGTCCCAACGCTGTTTTGGGCATGAAATACACTGGCAAAGTGGGCACACACAACATATTTTACCATTTTGAATAAGTAGCTGTAGTTTTGCAAGGGTTAACTAGTCTTGGGCCACAAATTTGACCCCTGAAATCAACAGAGAGTGGTCACTTGCATGTGACCCACTTGTATTTTGCCTGGCCCAACGCTGTTTTGGGCATGAAATACACTGGCAAAGTGGGCACACACACCATATTTTCCATTTTGAATAAGTAGCTGTAGTTTTGCAAGGGTTAACCAGTCTTGGGCCACAAATTTGACACCTGAAATCAACAGAGGGTGGTCAGTTACATATGACGCAGTTGTATTTTGCTTGGCCCAACGCTGTTTTGGTCATGAAATACACTGGCAAAGTGGGCACACACAACATATTTTACCATTTTGAATAAGTAGCTGTAGTTTTGCAAGGGTTAACCAGTCTTGGGCCACAAATCTGACACCTGAAATCAACAGAGGGTGGTCACTTACATATGACCCACTTGTATTTTGCTTGGCCCAACGCTGTTTTGGGCATGAAATACACTGGCAAAGTGGGCACACACACCATGTTTTGCCATTTTGAATAAGTAGCTGTAGTTTTGCAAGGGTTAACCAGTCTTGGGCCACAAATCTGACACCTGAAATCAACAGAGGGTGGTCACTTACATATGACCCACTTGTATTTTGCTTGGCCCAACGCTGTTTTGGGCATGAAATACACTGGCAAAGTGGGCACACACACCATGTTTTGCTATTTTGAATAAGTAGCTGTAGTTTTGCAAGGGTTAACTAGTCTTGGGCCACAAATTTGACACCTGAAATCAACAGAGGGTGGTCAGTTACATATGACCCACTTGTATTTTGCTTGTCCCAACGCTGTTTTGGGCATGAAATACACTGGCAAAGTGGGCACACACAACATATTTTACCATTTTGAATAAGTAGCTGTAGTTTTGCAAGGGTTAACTAGTCTTGGGCCACAAATTTGACACCTGAAATCAACAGAGGGTGGTCACTTACATATGACCCACTTGTATTTTGCTTGTCCCAACGCTGTTTTGGGCATGAAATACACTGGCAAAGTGGGCACACACAACATATTTTACCATTTTGAATAAGTAGCTGTAGTTTTGCAAGGGTTAACTAGTCTTGGGCCACAAATTTGACCCCTGAAATCAACAGAGAGTGGTCACTTGCATGTGACCCACTTGTATTTTGCCTGGCCCAACGCTGTTTTGGGCATGAAATACACTGGCAAAGTGGGCACACACACCATATTTTCCATTTTGAATAAGTAGCTGTAGTTTTGCAAGGGTTAACCAGTCTTGGGCCACAAATCTGACACCTGAAATCAACAGAGGGTGGTCACTTACATATGACCCACTTGTATTTTGCTTGGCCCAACGCTGTTTTGGGCATGAAATACACTGGCAAAGTGGGCACACACACCATGTTTTGCTATTTTGAATAAGTAGCTGTAGTTTTGCAAGGGTTAACTAGTCTTGGGCCACAAATTTGACACCTGAAATCAACAGAGGGTGGTCAGTTACATATGACCCACTTGTATTTTGCTTTGCCCAACGCTGTTTTGGGCATGAAATACACTGGCAAAGTGGGCACACACACCATGTTTTTCTATTTTGAATAAGTAGCTGTAGTTTTGCAAGGGTTAACTAGTCTTGGGCCACAAATTTGACACCTGAAATCAACAGAGGGTGGTCACTTACATATGACCCACTTGTATTTTGCTTGGCCCAACGCTGTTTTGGGCATGAAATACACTGGCAAAGTGGGCACACACACCATTTTATAAATTGCCATTTTGAATAAGTAGCTGTAGTTTTGCAAGGGTTAACTAGTCTTGGGCCACAAATTTGACCCCTGAAATCAACAGAGAGTGGTCACTTGCATGTGACCCACTTGTATTTTGCCTGGCCCAACGCTGTTTTGGGCATGAAATACACTGGCATAAGTGTATCACTTACATATGACCCACTTGTATTTTGCTTGTCCCAACGCTGTTTTGGGCATGAAATACACTGGCAAAGTGGGCACACACAACATATTTTACCATTTTGAATAAGTAGCTGTAGTTTTGCAAGGGTTAACCAGTCTTGGGCCACAAATTTGACACCTGAAATCAACAGAGGGTGGTCAGTTACATATGACCCACTTGTATTTTGCTTGGCCCAATGCGGTTTTGGGCATGAAATACACTGGCAAAGTGGGCACAAACACCATTTTATAAATTGCCATTTTGAATAAGTAGCTGTAGTTTTGCAAGGGTTAATTAGTCTTGGGCCACAAATTTGACCCCTGAAATCAACAGAGAGTGGTCACTTGCATGTGACCCACTTGTATTTTGCCTGGCCCAACGCTGTTTTGGGCATGAAATACACTGGCATAGTGGGCACACACACCATATTTTCCATTTTGAATAAGTAGCTGTAGTTTTGCAAGGGTTAACCAGTCTTCGGCCACAAATTTGACACCTGAAATCAACAGAGGGTGGTCACTTAAATATGACCCACTTGTATTTTGCTTGGCCCAATGCGGTTTTGGGCATGAAGTACACTGGCAAAGTGGGCACAAACACCATTTTATAAATTGCCATTTTGAATAAGTAGCTGTAGTTTTGCAAGGGTTAATTAGTCTTGGGCCACAAATTTGACACCTGAAATCAACAAAGCGTAGTCACTTACATATGACCCACTTGTATTTTGCTTGGCCCAACGCTGTTTTGGGCATGAAATACACTGGCAAAGTGTGCCCACACACCATATTTTACCATTTTGAATAAGTAGCTATAGTTTTGCAAGAGTTAACTAGTCTTGGGACACAATTGTGAGACCTGCAATCAACAGAATGTGGTCACTTACATATCACCCACTTGTATTCTGCTTGGCCCAACATTGATTTGTGAATGAATTACGCTGGGAAAGTAGGCACAACCACCATATTATGATTTACCATTTTGAATATGTAGCTGTAGTTTTGCAAGGGTTAACTAGTCTTGGGCGACATATTTGATACCAGAAATCAAGGGTTAGATTAGCTCCTTATCGCACAGGGGAGTCATAGAGAGTCTATGTTGCGTTAAAGTTGTCTGAAGTCAGCTCTTATCCTTGCTTGAAGGAAGCTATACTCAGCAGGATTGGGGTGACGGGTCCCAGCAAAGCCCAAGAATATTATGAGTTGCAGCTGAACCCATCTGAGCCTCCAGTGGTCAAACTGGCATAATTGGCCAAACTGAGTAAAACCTGGTTACAGATAAAAACTCTTCTCAGTGGGTAGTGGAAGTGATGGCTCTAGACCAGGCTATACGGGTATCAGACCGTGGTGTAAAACACTGGGCCTTTGCAGGCTGACCCCAGACAATTGAGGAGCTAGCAGTGGTGATTGAGAGGTACCTGACCCTGGGAAATTTTAATAAAGCCAAGCAAGGGTTACAGCCAGTACATAAGCCCAATACCCAGATCCCCATTGTTAAACCAAACAGCCCGTCTCCAGTCATATGTTTTGAGTGCAGAGAGCCCAGTCATGCACAGCGGTACTTCCTAAAGCAGGGTGAGCTAGTGGATTGCAGCTCAGGGAAAACAGTACAACCTGTATTCAGTATGGCACCTGGAATTATTTCCCCAGCTGAAACTACCATTTCATCTGATGGTACAGATTGAAGGCTGGGATATCTGGGCCTTGGTTGATACTGGCAATGAATTGTCTATCATCTCTGCTAACCTGGTTCTTCCCGGGTCTGGCCAGGTTGTGCTTCTGGTAAAGATGCTATGTATACTTGGTGACATAGAAGAATGCCCATGAGTGCACCTGCCGGTGGTGATTAAAGTAAGACCAGTAAAAATGGTAGTCACAGTAGCTTCCAAACCTCTTTATCCACTAATCCTGGGCCAGGACTTCCCACTGTTGCAGGAGTTTGTTACCTGGCATGACATTGGCAGACAGACAAATGTTAAGCTGTCGCAGGGGCCAAGATCTACTGGAAGCCAAGGTTGTATGACTGTAAACCCCTCTCTTGCCAGTGAGATTGAGACACATTAGTCCCCCATTTGCGAAAGAGTGTCTTTGCAGGACTTTAGGCGAGATCAACATAACGATGGCAACTTGTCTAATACTTTTTAAAATGTGGTAGTGGTAAATGGTAAGGTAAACTCTGCTTTACCACCTGAAGGTGTACCTTACTTTATGTGAAAAACATTTTTTTTTACCTTGTAACTTATTTGCAAGGTAAAAGGGTAGACCAGTTGCTGATTCCCCGAAAACACGAGCAGCTGGTACTGAGGGCGGCTCACATGCATTTATGGGGTGGCCATTTAGGGGAGAGGAAAACTCTCCAGCTATGTTTCTCCTGGCCAGGCATTCATGCTGCAGTAAAAGAATATTGTCAGGAATGCCCAGTGTACTAAAAGAATGCACCCCAGACAGAATTTAGGGCGACCTTGGTTTTCCTGACTATAATTTCCATGCCTATTGAGCCAATTTTTATAGATCTGATAGGGCCAGTAGAAAAATCGGATCATGGGCATCAGTATATATTGGTGACGGTGGACTTCTCCACCGGGTACCCGGAGGCCATACCACTATGTAACATGAAATCTAGCACTATTGTCCAGGAGTTCTTGATGCTGTATACCCGTCTAGGAATACCAATAGAGGTCCTGACCGACTAAGGTACCCCTTTTGTGTCTAAATTAATGAAATACCTGTGTCGCCTGTTAAAGGTGGATAGAATAACCATTTCGGTTTACCACCCGCAGACAGACGGCTTGGTTGAATGCTTTAACAGAACCCTTATGCAGATGATGAAAAGGGCAGTGTCACAGGAGAAGCGAGATTAGGACCTACTCTTACCTTAGCTAATGTTGGCAGTTTGAGAGGTACCCCAAGCCTCTTTTTTTATTATTATTATTATTATTATTATTATTATTATCCTTTATTTATATAGAGACTTTATATAGAGACTGTATGGGGTTTAGACCCTTCAAACTCCTCTATGGTAGACAACGCAGAGGGATACTAGATCTATTAAAAGATGGGTGGGAGCAGCAATTGTCCCAAGGGGATGCGGTTAAGATCCCGCCGGACGGAATCCCGGCGGTTGAAATACTGACGCCGGAACCCCGACCGGCACAATCCCGACATATTCTGCCTCCGTGGGTGTCCACGACACCCATAGAGGGAGAATATAAAAGTGTGCTGAGCATAGCAAAGCACCGTGCCTGCAGCGTGGCGAGCAAAGCGAGCCCACAATGGGCTGCGTTCTGCTCGCCACCCCTGTCGGGATTGTGTGGTCGAAATTCCGGCGTCAGTATTTCGACCGCCGGGATCCCATCCTGCGGGATTTAGTACTGATCCCGTCCCAAGAGCCTAACATCGTTCAGTTTGTGTCCCAATTATATGGCTGTCTAAGGCAAATTGCGCCACTTCTGACCAAGCATATGGCAAGAGCTCAACAGGATCAAAAACGCAGTCATGGCGTTACTGCTGTCAACCGGACTCTCAATAGGGGCAACAAGGTACTGATACTTGTGTCTAGGTACGGCAGGAAGGTAGAAGGAAAGAGGTAAAAGTCTACCATGTGAATTTGTTGAAGCCTTGGAAAGTGCCAGTCATCCCTCTTTAGTGGCCATGAAAACCCCAGAATGTCAGGTGCCTACTGAAGTAACTGAGTCCTAGCCAGAAACAAGAAGTGGTAAACTTAGTAGCACAGTACCAGGTTGTGTTCTCTGCCCTCCTGGGGAAAACTCAAATCATACAGCATGACAATGTTACTCCACCCAGGGGGGTGATAAAACAAAGGCAATATTGTATATCTGAGGCCCAACAGGCAGCAGTAAAACGGGAACTGGAAGTGATGCGGCGCTTGGGGGTCACAGAGTAGTCAAACAGTGAATGGAATAATCCCATTTTTTTTTAGAGCCCAAGCTTTTTGGAGCTTTGAGATTCTGTAATGACTTCAGAAAGTTAAATAAAGTTCCTCGGTTTGATTCCTATCCTATGCCCCGGGTTGATGAACTTAGCAATAAGCCTGTATCTAACTACGCTAGATTTACTGAAGGGGTACTGGCAAATTCCTCTGATGGAAAAAGCAACAACAGCCTTCTCTACCACAGTGGGTTTGTTCCAGTCGCACCTTCCAAAGGTGGATGCAGTGTTACAGTCTCTACAGGCACAAGGGTTCACAGCTAACCTGGAGAAGTGTGCCATCATATCTGTGGAGGCAAAGTATCTGGGGTATATTGTATGCCAAGGGTAAGTTAAACCTCAACCTGGCAAGGTGGAAGCAGTCTTCACATGGCCTAAGCTAAAATGTATGTCGCAACTCAGGATATTCTTTGGTCTGGTGGGCTATTATCGTAGGTTCAGGGGTGGAACTTGCAGCGGTGCAACCGGCAGGGCCCCTCCACGATGAAGGGGCCCACAGCCGGAGGCACTACAATGAGTGAGACTGACTCATTACATGCCACCTGCCGGCGCGCTGCAAGCCGCCGCTTCCCCTTAACAGAATGAGGCTGAGCTGCAGTCTGGCCAGAGGGGGAGGAGGATGCAGTGGAGGAGTCTGGAGAAGGAGAAGGGGCCATCTTCCCCTCTCATTCACGGGCAGCCCAGCTGTTTCTTTTTGCTACCGGAGCCGGAGCATCACGTGACCATGCGGCTAAACTGTAGAGTTAGTGCAGCAGCATTCCTTGTAAAGGCGGTAAGGCAGCTGTGTGTTTATTTATTTTTATTTTATTATACATTTTTCTAATTGTACATTTCATCCTGCAAACTCAGAATCGCGGACCTCGAAGAGGCGGAGCTTACATTGAGGGGGCGGAGATTGGGAGGCGGTGGTCTCTCTGCAAATAGTAATGGTGACTGTGCAGTGACATATAACATACAGCACAGCATAGAGTGACCCCACTAAGGCAGCCAGGCACAGGGTCATGTGTTGTCACCCAGGGTGCATGTGCTGCTGCTGGCTGCATGATGCATAGTGTGGACATCTGTCTCCATGGGCCTTGTGTATCCTTGTACAAAGGAATTGTCCCATTTTTATACAGTGAGAAGTCTTCTGAGTTTTTGTGGGAGTTGGATACAATTGGCCGACAGTTATCATATTGATATTCATTATGTCGACATAAAGAACTGTCAACAAACAGTCCCTTGTGATATAGCAGTTTCGTACTTTATACCGGTGACAGCAGTGCCTTTTTCTGGATCACATTGCATTGGCGATGTCTCAGCAGTGTTCTGGTGAGTATTTTCCCCATTATCCCTAATCCCTAAACCTTTCCCTAGTAGCTAACCTTAACCTTTACCCCTCCCCACATCCTAACCCTAGCCACCACCCCAGTGCCTCACCCCCCCCCCCCCCCCCCAGCAGCCTAACCCTAAAACTTTACCGTAGTGCCTACTATATTGGCGTTATGTGTAAAAGGAGCTCTACTGTGTGGCGTAATGTGTATAAGGAGCTCTACTGTGTGGCTTAACATGTATAAGGGGTATTACTGTGTGGTGTAACGTCTATAAGAAGCACCACTGTGTGGCGTAACGTGTATAAGGAGCACTATTGTGTGGCGTAAAGTGTATAAGGACCATTACAGTGTGTTGTAACGTGTATAAGGAGCTCTACTGTGTTGCGTAACATGTATAAGGAACAGTACTGGGTGGAGTAACGTGTATCAGGAGCACTACTGTGTGGTATAAAGTATATTAAGATACTACTGTGTGGTATAACGTATATTAAGATACTACTGTGTGGCGTAACATGTATAAGAGGCACTACTGTGTGTTGTAATGTGTATAAGAACTACTGTGTGGCGTAACGTGTAGAAGGAGCTCTACTATGTGGCGTAATGCGTATAAGAAGCAGTACTGTGTGGCATAACGTGTTTCAGGAGCACTACTGTGTGGCGTAACGTGTAGAAGGAGCTCTACTATGTGGCGTAATGCGTATAAGAAGCAATACTGTGTGGCATAACGTGTTTCAGGAGCAGTACTGTGTAGCGTAATGTATATAAGGAGTACTATTGTTCAGTGTAATGTAATGTAAATCAGTGTAATGTAATGAGGTTGCACTACTGTGTGGCATAATTTGAATTGGTGGTACTATTGTGTGCCCACACCCCTTTTCAATGAGACCATGCCCTATTTTTTGACACACGTTTTGGATCTTGGGCGGGCTGGGGCAACGCATTTTGTTGCACCTCGGCCCACCATGGTCTTGTTCCGCCACTGCGTAGGTGCATGCGCGAATTTGCCACAGGGCAGCATCATTCACTGAATGTCTGAGGAAACAGTCCCCAGACAAGATCTAATCACAGATGTGCTAAATGTAGCACATCTACAATCATGTACTCTGACATGCGGGTGGATGCCCAGCACAGGGCTGGTCCGCCCTGCATGACTGGCCCTAGCCCCCCCCCCCATCCCCCTCGCACAGGTACAAAACCATTGCACGGTGTCGATGATTTTGTACCTGATGAGTAACTCCCTGCAAACGAAGCTCCTGCACGCTGGCAGTCCGCTACTCGCCACATCCTGGGTCGCAGAGTCTGTGTGTAACACCACGCAGCTGCCTCGGGCCACCCCCCAACGGTCCAGACAGGCCTCCGTTGTCCGGACCGTGGTTCTAAAGCCGGTGGCATGCCCCTTCCCGCCACATGACCGCCTCTGCCTGTCAATCAGGCAGAGGCGATCGAAGCCCTGAGATGCTGATAGAATCTCACTGGGCTCCCGGATTGCGCACTCCACAAAGTAATTCAGACGGCGATCGCTGCTGCTGCAGTGATGCAGTCTGAATTACCCCCTAGGCCCGCAGACACTACTTTGCAGAATTTAAGAAAAGCTTTATACGCAGAGACTGTATTGATAGGCTCCTGATTCCAGGTGTCAAATTTGTGGCCCAAGACTAGTTAACCCTTGCAAAACTACAGCTACTTATTCAAAATAGCAATTTATAAAATGGTGTTTATGCCCACTTTGCCAGTGTATTTCATGCCCAAAACAGCATTGGGCCAAGCAAAATACAAGTGGGTGATATGTAAGTGACCACTCTCTGTTGATTTCAGGGGTAAAATTTGTGGCCCAAGACTAGTTAACCCTTGCAAAACTACAGCTACTTATTCAAAATGGCAAAATATGCTGTGTGTGCCCATTTTGCCAGTGTATTTCATGCCCAAAACAGCGTTGGGCCAAACAAAATACAAGTGGGTGATATGTAAGTGACCACCCTCTGCTGATTTCAGGGGTCAAATTTGTGGCCCAAGACTAGTTAACCCTTGCAAAACTACAGCTACTTATTCAAAATGGCAAAATATGCTGTGTGTGCTCACTTTGCCAGTGTATTTCATGCCCAAAACAGCGTTGGGCCAAACAAAATACAAGTGGGTGATATGTAAGTGACCACCCTCTGCTGATTTCATGTGTCAAATTTGTGGCCCAAGACTAGTTAACCCTTGCAAAACCACAGCTACTTATTCAAAAGAGCAATTTATAAAATGGTGTTTATGCCCACTTTGCCAGTGTATTTCATGCCCAAAACAGCATTGGGTCAAGCAAAATACAAGTGGGTGATATGTAAGTGACCACCCTCTGTTGATTTCAGGGGTAAAATTTGTGGCCCAAAACTATTTAACCCTTGCAAAACTACAGCTACTTATTCAAAATAGCAAAATATGGTGTGTGCCCACTTTGCCAGTGTATTTCATGCCCAAAACAGCGTTGGGCCAAACAAAATACAAATGAGTGATATGTAAGTGACCACCCTCTATTGATTTCAGGTGTCAAATTTGTGGCCCAAGACTAGTTAACCCTTGCAAAACTACAGCTACTTATTCAAAATGGCAAAATATGGTGTGTGTGCCCACTTTGCCAGTGTATTTCATGCCCAAAACAGCGTTGGGCCAAACAAAATACAAGTGGGTGATATGTAAGTGACCACCCTCTGCTGATTTCAGGGGTCAAATTTGTGGCCCAAGACTAGTTAACCCTTGCAAAACTACAGCTACTTATTCAAAATGGCAAAATATGGTGTGTGTGCCCACTTTGCCAGTGTATTTCATGCCCAAAACAGCATTGGGCCAGGCAAAATACAAGTGGGTCACATGCAAGTGACCACTCTCTGTTGATTTCAGGGGTAAAATTTGTGGCCCAAGACTAGTTAACCCTTGCAAAACTACAGCTACTTATTCAAAATAGCAATTTATAAAATGGTGTTTATGCCCACTTTGCCAGTGTATTTCATGCCCAAAACAGCATTGGGCCAAGCAAAATACAAGTGGGTGATATGTAAGTGACCACCCTCTGTTGATTTCAGGGGTAAAATTTGTGGCCCAAGACTAGTTAACCCTTGCAAAACTACAGCTACTTATTCAAAATGGCAAAATATGGTGTGTGTGCCCATTTTGCCAGTGTATTTCATGCCCAAAACAGCATTGGGCCAAACAAAATACAAATGAGTGATATGTAAGTGACCACCCTCTATTGATTTCAGGTGTCAAATTTGTGGCCCAAGACTAGTTAACCCTTGCAAAACTACAGCTACTTATTCAAAATGGCAAAATATGGTGTGTGTGCCCACTTTGCCAGTGTATTTCATGCCCAAAACAGCGTTGGGCCAAACAAAATACAAGTGGGTGATATGTAAGTGACCACCCTCTGTTGATTTCAGGGGTAAAATTTGTGGCCCAAAACTATTTAACCCTTGCAAAACTACAGCTACTTATTCAAAATAGCAAAATATGGTGTGTGCCCACTTTGCCAGTGTATTTCATGCCCAAAACAGCATTGGGTCAAGCAAAATACAAGTGGGTGATATGTAAGTGACCACCCTCTGTTGATTTCAGGGGTAAAATTTGTGGCCCAAAACTATTTAACCCTTGCAAAACTACAGCTACTTATTCAAAATAGCAAAATATGGTGTGTGCCCACTTTGCCAGTGTATTTCATGCCCAAAACAGCGTTGGGCCAAACAAAATACAAGTGGGTGATATGTAAGTGACCAACCTCTGCTGATTTCATGTGTCAAATTTGTGGCCCAAGACTAGTTAACCCTTGCAAAACCACAGCTACTTATTCAAAATAGCAATTTATAAAATGGTGTTTATGCCCACTTTGCCAGTGTATTTTATGCCCAAAACAGCATTGGGTCAAGCAAAATACAAGTGGGTGATATGTAAGTGACCACCCTCTGTTGATTTCAGGGGTAAAATTTGTGGCCCAAAACTATTTAACCCTTGCAAAACTACAGCTACTTATTCAAAATAGCAAAATATGGTGTGTGCCCATTTTGCCAGTGTATTTCATGCCCAAAACAGCGTTGGGCCAAACAAAATACAAATGAGTGATATGTAAGTGACCACCCTCTATTGATTTCAGGTGTCAAATTTGTGGCCCAAGACTAGTTAACCCTTGCAAAACTACAGCTACTTATTCAAAATGGCAAAATATGCTGTGTGTGCCCACTTTGCCAGTGTATTTCATGCCCAAAACAGCGTTGGGCCAAACAAAATACAAGTGGGTGATATGTAAGTGACCACCCTCTGCTGATTTCATGTGTCAAATTTGTGGCCCAAGACTAGTTAACCCTTGCAAAACCACAGCTACTTATTCAAAATAGCAATTTATAAAATGGTGTTTATGCCCACTTTGCCAGTGTATTTTATGCCCAAAACAGCATTGGGTCAAGCAAAATACAAGTGGGTGATATGTAAGTGACCACCCTCTGTTGATTTCAGGGGTAAAATTTGTGGCCCAAAACTATTTAACCCTTGCAAAACTACAGCTACTTATTCAAAATAGCAAAATATGGTGTGTGCCCATTTTGCCAGTGTATTTCATGCCCAAAACAGCGTTGGGCCAAACAAAATACAAATGAGTGATATGTAAGTGACCACCCTCTATTGATTTCAGGTGTCAAATTTGTGGCCCAAGACTAGTTAACCCTTGCAAAACTACAGCTACTTATTCAAAATGGCAAAATATGGTGTGTGTGCCCACTTTGCCAGTGTATTTCATGCCCAAAACAGCGTTGGGCCAAACAAAATACAAGTGGGTGATATGTAAGTGACCACCCTCTGCTGATTTCAGGGGTCAAATTTGTGGCCCAAGACTAGTTAACCCTTGCAAAACTACAGCTACTTATTCAAAATGGCAAAATATGGTGTGTGTGCCCACTTTGCCAGTGTATTTCATGCCCAAAACAGCATTGGGCCAGGCAAAATACAAGTGGGTCACATGCAAGTGACCACTCTCTGTTGATTTCAGGGGTAAAATTTGTGGCCCAAGACTAGTTAACCCTTGCAAAACTACAGCTACTTATTCAAAATGGCAATTTATAAAATGGTGTCTGTGCCCACTTTGCCAGTGTATTTCATGCCCAAAACAGCGTTGGGCCAAACAAAATACAAGTGGGTGATATGTAAGTGACCACCCTCTGTTGATTTCAGGGGTAAAATTTGTGGCCCAAAACTATTTAACCCTTGCAAAACTACAGCTACTTATTCAAAATAGCAAAATATGGTGTGTGCCCACTTTGCCAGTGTATTTCATGCCCAAAACAGCATTGGGTCAAGCAAAATACAAGTGGGTGATATGTAAGTGACCACCCTCTGTTGATTTCAGGGGTAAAATTTGTGGCCCAAAACTATTTAACCCTTGCAAAACTACAGCTACTTATTCAAAATAGCAAAATATGGTGTGTGCCCACTTTGCCAGTGTATTTCATGCCCAAAACAGCGTTGGGCCAAACAAAATACAAATGAGTGATATGTAAGTGACCACCCTCTATTGATTTCAGGTGTCAAATTTGTGGCCCAAGACTAGTTAACCCTTGCAAAACTACAGCTACTTATTCAAAATGGCAAAATATGGTGTGTGTGCCCACTTTGCCAGTGTATTTCATGCCCAAAACAGCGTTGGGCCAAACAAAATACAAGTGGGTGATATGTAAGTGACCACCCTCTGCTGATTTCAGGGGTCAAATTTGTGGCGCAAGACTAGTTAACCCTTGCAAAACTACAGCTACTTATTCAAAATGGCAAAATATGGTGTGTGTGCCCACTTTGCCAGTGTATTTCATGCCCAAAACAGCATTGGGCCAGGCAAAATACAAGTGGGTCACATGCAAGTGACCACTCTCTGTTGATTTCAGGGGTAAAATTTGTGGCCCAAGACTAGTTAACCCTTGCAAAACTACAGCTACTTATTCAAAATAGCAATTTATAAAATGGTGTTTATGCCCACTTTGCTAGTGTATTTCATGCCCAAAACAGCATTGGGCCAAGCAAAATACAAGTTGGTGATATGTAAGTGACCACGCTCTGTTGATTTCAGGGGTAAAATTTGTGGCCCAAGACTAGTTAACCCTTGCAAAACTACAGCTACTTATTCAAAATGGCAAAATATGGTGTGTGTGCCCATTTTGCCAGTGTATTTCATGCCCAAAACAGCGTTGGGCCAGGCAAAATACAACTGCGTCATATGTAAGTGACCACCCTCTGTTGTTTTTGGGGGTCAAATTTGTGGCCCAAGACTAGTTAACCCTTCCTAAACTACAGCTACTTATTAAAAATGGCAAAATATGGTGTGTGTGCCCACTTTGCCAGTGTATTTCATGCCCAAAACAGCGTTGGGCCAAGCAAAATACAACTGCGTCATATGTAAGTGACCACCCTCTGTTGATTTCAGGTGTCAGATTTGTGGCCCAAGACTGGTTAACCCTTGCAAAACTACAGCTACTTATTCAAAATGGTAAAATATGGTGTGTGTGCCCACTTTGCCAGTGTATTTCATGCCCAAAACAGCATTGGGCCAGGCAAAATACAAGTGGGTGATATGTAAGTGACCACCCTCTGCTGATTTCAGGGGTCAAATTTGTGGCCCAAGACTAGTTAACCCTTGCAAAACTACAGCTACTTATTCAAAATGGCAAAATATGGTGTGTGTGCCCACTTTGCCAGTGTATTTCATGCCCAAAACAGCGTTGGGCCAAGCAAAATACAACTGCGTCATATGTAAGTGACCACCCTCTGTTGATTTCAGGTGTCAGATTTGTGGCCCAAGACTGGTTAACCCTTGAAAAACTACAGCTACTTATTCAAAATGGTAAAATATGGTGTGTGTGCCCACTTTGCCAGTGTATTTCATGCCCAAAACAGCGTTGGGCCAGGCAAAATACAACTGCGTCATATATAAGTGACCACCCTCTGTTGTTTTTGGGGGTCAAATTTGTGGCCCAAGACTAGTTAACCCTTGCTAAACTACAGCTACTTATTCAAAATGGCAAAATATGGTGTGTGTGCCCACTTTGCCAGTATATTTCATGCCCAAAACAGCGTTGGGCCAAGCAAAATACAACTGCGTCACATGTAAATGACCACCCTCTGTTGATTTCAGGTGTCAGATTTGTGGCCCAAGACTGGTTAATCCTTGCAAAACTACAGCTACTTATTCAAAATGGTAAAATATGGTGTGTGTGCCCACTTTGCCAGTGTATTTCATGCCCAAAACAGCGTTGGGCCAAGCAAAATACAAGTGGGTCATATGTAAGTGACCACCCTCTGTTGATTTCAGGTGTTAAATTTGTGGCCCAAGACTGGTTAACCCTTGCAAAACTACAGCTACTTATTCAAAATGGTAAAATATGGTGTGTGTGCCCACTTTGCCAGTGTATTTCGTGGCCAAAACAGCGTTGGGCCAGGCAAAATACAACTGCGTCATATGTAAGTGACCACCCTCTGTTGTTTTTGGGGGTCAAATTTGTGGCCCAAGACTAGTTAACCCTTGCTAAACTACAGCTACTTATTCAAAATGGCAAAATATGGTGTGTGCCCACTTTGCCAGTATATTTCATGCTCAAAACAGCGTTGGGCCAGGCAAAATACAACTGCGTCATATATAAGTGACCACCCTCTGTTGTTTTTGGGGGTCAAATTTGTGGCCCAAGACTAGTTAACCCTTGCTAAACTACAGCTACTTATTCAAAATGGCAAAATATGGTGTGTGTGCCCACTTTGCCAGTATATTTCATGCCCAAAACAGCGTTGGGCCAAGCAAAATACAACTGCGTCACATGTAAGTGACCACCCTCTGTTGATTTCAGGTGTCAGATTTGTGGCCCAAGACTGGTTAATCCTTGCAAAACTACAGCTACTTATTCAAAATGGTAAAATATGGTGTGTGTGCCCACTTTGCCAGTGTATTTCATGCCCAAAACAGCGTTGGGCCAGGCAAAATACAACTGCGTCATATGTAAGTGACCACCCTCTGTTGTTTTTGGGGGTCAAATTTGTGGCCCAAGACTAGTTAACCCTTGCTAAACTACAGCTACTTATTCAAAATGGCAAAATATGGTGTGTGTGCCCACTTTGCCAGTGTATTTCATGCCCAAAACAGCGTTGGGCCAAGCAAAATACAACTGCGTCATATGTAAGTGACCACCCTCTGTTGTTTTTGCGGGTCAAATGTGTGGCCCAAGACTGGTTAACCCTTGCAAAACTACAGCTACTTATTCAAAATGGTAAAATATGGTGTGTGTGCCCACTTTGCCAGTGTATTTCATGCCCAAAACAGCGTTGGGCCAGGCAAAATACAACTGCGTCATATGTAAGTGACCACCCTCTGTTGTTTTTGGGGGTCAAATTTGTGGCCCAAGACTAGTTAACCCTTGCTAAACTACAGCTACTTATTAAAAATGGCAAAATATGGTGTGTGTGCCCACTTTGCCAGTGTATTTCATGCTCAAAACAGCGTTGGGCCAAGCAAAATACAACTGCGTCATATGTAAGTGACCACCCTCTGTTGATTTCAGGTGTCAGATTTGTGGCCCAAGACTGGTTAACCCTTGAAAAACTACAGCTACTTATTCAAAATGGTAAAATATGGTGTGTGTGCCCACTTTGCCAGTGTATTTCATGCCCAAAACAGCGTTGGGCCAAGCAAAATACAACTGCGTCATATGTAAGTGACCACCCTCTGTTGTTTTTGGGGGTCAAATTTGTGGCCCAAGACTAGTTAACCCTTGCTAAACTACAGCTACTTATTCAAAATGGCAAAATATGGTGTGTGCCCACTTTGCCAGTATATTTCATGCTCAAAACAGCGTTGGGCCAGGCAAAATACAACTGCGTCATATATAAGTGACCACCCTCTGTTGTTTTTGGGGGTCAAATTTGTGGCCCAAGACTAGTTAACCCTTGCTAAACTACAGCTACTTATTCAAAATGGCAAAATATGGTGTGTGTGCCCACTTTGCCAGTATATTTCATGCCCAAAACAGCGTTGGGCCAAGCAAAATACAACTGCGTCACATGTAAGTGACCACCCTCTGTTGATTTCAGGTGTCAGATTTGTGGCCCAAGACTGGTTAATCCTTGCAAAACTACAGCTACTTATTCAAAATGGTAAAATATGGTGTGTGTGCCCACTTTGCCAGTGTATTTCATGCCCAAAACAGCGTTGGGCCAGGCAAAATACAACTGCGTCATATGTAAGTGACCACCCTCTGTTGTTTTTGGGGGTCAAATTTGTGGCCCAAGACTAGTTAACCCTTGCTAAACTACAGCTACTTATTCAAAATGGCAAAATATGGTGTGTGTGCCCACTTTGCCAGTGTATTTCATGCCCAAAACAGCGTTGGGCCAAGCAAAATACAACTGCGTCATATGTAAGTGACCACCCTCTGTTGATTTCAGGTGTCAGATTTGTGGCCCAAGACTGGTTAACCCTTGAAAAACTACAGCTACTTATTCAAAATGGTAAAATATGGTGTGTGTGCCCGCTTTGCCAGTGTATTTCATGCCCAAAACAGCGTTGGGCCAAGCAAAATACAACTGCGTCATATGTAAGTGACCACCCTCTGTTGTTTTTGGAGGTCAAATTTGTGGCCCAAGACTAGTTAACCCTTGCTAAACTACAGCTACTTATTCAAAATGGCAAAATATGGGGTGTGTGCCCACTTTGCCAGTGTATTTCATGCCCAAAACAGCGTTGGGCCAAGCAAAATACAAGTGGGTCATATGTAACTGACCACCCTTTGTTGATTTCAGGTGTCAAATTTGTGGCCCAAGACTAGTTAACCCTTGCAAAACTACAGCTACTTATTGAAAATGGCAAAATATGGTGTGTGTGCCCACTTTGCCAGTGTATTTCATGCCCAAAACAGCGTTGGGCCAAGCAAAATACAACTGCGTCATATGTAAGTGACCACCCTCTGTTGTTTTTGGGGGTCAAATTTGTGGCCCAAGACTAGTTAACCCTTGCTAAACTACAGCTACTTATTCAAAATGGCAAAATATGGTGTGTGCCCACTTTGCCAGTATATTTCATGCTCAAAACAGCGTTGGGCCAGGCAAAATACAACTGCGTCATATATAAGTGACCACCCTCTGTTGTTTTTGGGGGTCAAATTTGTGGCCCAAGACTAGTTAACCCTTGCTAAACTACAGCTACTTATTCAAAATGGCAAAATATGGTGTGTGTGCCCACTTTGCCAGTATATTTCATGCCCAAAAGAGCTTTGGGCCAAGCAAAATACAACTGCGACACATGTAAGTGACCACCCTCTGTTGATTTCAGGTGTCAGATTTGTGGCCCAAGACTGGTTAACCCTTGCAAAACTACAGCTACTTATTCAAAATGGTAAAATATGGTGTGTGTGCCCACTTTGCCAGTGTATTTCATGCCCAAAACAGCATTGGGCCAAACAAAATACAAGTGGGTGATACATAAGTGACCACCCTCTGCTGATTTCAGGGGTCAAATTTGTGGCCCAAGACTAGTTAACCCTTGCAAAACTACAGCTACTTATTCAAAATGGCAAAATATGGTGTGTGTGCCCACTTTGCCAGTGTATTTCATGCCCAAAACAGCGTTGGGCCAAGCAAAATACAACTGCGTCATATGTAAGTGACCACCCTCTGTTGATTTCAGGTGTCAGATTTGTGGCCCAAGACTGGTTAACCCTTGAAAAACTACAGCTACTTATTCAAAATGGTAAAATATGGTGTGTGTGCCCACTTTGCCAGTGTATTTCATGCCCAAAACAGCGTTGGGCCAAGCAAAATACAACTGCGTCATATGTAAGTGACTACCCTCTGTTGTTTTTGGGGGTCAAATTTGTGGCCCAAGACTAGTTATCCCTTGCTAAACTACAGCTACTTATTCAAAATGGCAAAATATGGTGTGTGTGCCCACTTTGCCAGTATATTTCATGCTCAAAACAGCATTGGGCCAGGCAAAATACAACTGCGTCATATATAAGTGACCACCCTCTGTTGTTTTTGGGGGTCAAATTTGTGGCCCAAGACTAGTTAACCCTTGCTAAACTACAGCTACTTATTCAAAATGGCAAAATATGGTGTGTGTGCCCACTTTGCCAGTATATTTCATGCCCAAAACAGCGTTGGGCCAAGCAAAATACAACTGCGTCACATGTAAGTGACCACCCTCTGTTGATTTCAGGTGTCAGATTTGTGGCCCAAGACTGGTTAATCCTTGCAAAACTACAGCTACTTATTCAAAATGGAAAAATATGGTGTGTGTGCCCACTTTGCCAGTGTATTTCATGCCCAAAACAGCGTTGGGCCAGGCAAAATACAACTGCGTCATATGTAAGTGACCACCCTCTGTTGTTTTTGGGGGTCAAATTTGTGGCCCAAGACTAGTTAACCCTTGCTAAACTACAGCTACTTATTCAAAATGGCAAAATATGGTGTGTGTGCCCACTTTGCCAGTGTATTTCATGCCCAAAACAGCGTTGGGCCAAGCAAAATACAACTGCGTCATATGTAAGTGACCACCCTCTGTTGATTTCAGGTGTCAGATTTGTGGCCCAAGACTGGTTAACCCTTGAAAAACTACAGCTACTTATTCAAAATGGTAAAATATGGTGTGTGTGCCCGCTTTGCCAGTGTATTTCATGCCCAAAACAGCGTTGGGCCAAGCAAAATACAACTGCGTCATATGTAAGTGACCACCCTCTGTTGTTTTTGGGGGTCAAATTTGTGGCCCAAGACTAGTTAACCCTTGCTAAACTACAGCTACTTATTCAAAATGGCAAAATATGGTGTGTGTGCCCACTTTGCCAGTGTATTTCATGCCCAAAACAGCGTTGGGCCAAGCAAAATACAAGTGGGTCATATGTAACTGACCACCCTTTGTTGATTTCAGGTGTCAAATTTGTAGCCCAAGACTAGTTAACCCTTGCAAAACTACAGCTACTTATTGAAAATGGCAAAATATGGTGTGTGTGCCCACTTTGCCAGTATATTTCATGCTCAAAACAGCGTTGGGCCAGGCAAAATACAACTGCGTCATATATAAGTGACCACCCTCTGTTGTTTTTGGGGGTCAAATTTGTGGCCCAAGACTAGTTAACCCTTGCTAAACTACAGCTACTTATTCAAAATGGCAAAATATGGTGTGTGTGCCCACTTTGCCAGTGTATTTCATGCCCAAAACAGCGTTGGGCCAAGCAAAATACAACTGCGTCATATGTAAGTGACCACCCTCTGTTGTTTTTGGGGGTCAAATTTGTGGCCCAAGACTAGTTAACCCTTGCTAAACTACAGCTACTTATTCAAAATGGCAAAATATGGTGTGTGCCCACTTTGCCAGTATATTTCATGCTCAAAACAGCGTTGGGCCAGGCAAAATACAACTGCGTCATATATAAGTGACCACCCTCTGTTGTTTTTGGGGGTCAAATTTGTGGCCCAAGACTAGTTAACCCTTGCTAAACTACAGCTACTTATTCAAAATGGCAAAATATGGTGTGTGTGCCCACTTTGCCAGTATATTTCATGCCCAAAAGAGCGTTGGGCCAAGCAAAATACAACTGCGACACATGTAAGTGACCACCCTCTGTTGATTTCAGGTGTCAGATTTGTGGCCCAAGACTGGTTAACCCTTGCAAAACTACAGCTACTTATTCAAAATGGTAAAATATGGTGTGTGTGCCCACTTTGCCAGTGTATTTCATGCCCAAAACAGCGTTGGGCCAGGCAAAATACAAGTGGGTCACATGCAAGTGACCACTCTCTGTTGATTTCAGGTGTCAAATTTGTGGCCCAAGACTAGTTAACCCTTGCAAAACTACAGCTACTTATTCAAAATGGCAAAATATGGTGTGTGTGCCCACTTTGCCAGTGTATTTCATGCCCAAAACAGTGTTGGGCCAGGCAAAATACAAGTGGGTCACATGCAAGGGACCCTACTCTGTTGATTTCAGGTGTCAAATTTGTGACAGAAGACTCATTAACCCTTGCGAAACTGAATGATCTGAATAAGAAGCTGGAGTTCGAATAAGAAGTGAATAAGAAGCTGGAGCTTGAATAAGAAGTGAATAAGAAGCTGGCCGAATAAGAAGCTAACTTCAGCCTCGTATCCTTGTGGGCGTCTGTGGGGAATAGTAACTTGTGGTGAGCGAAGCAGGGCAAGCCACTGTGCCTGGAAGGTGGTGGGCGAAGTGACCCAGTGAGGGTATGCATTATGATGTTCTGAGCAAGTTTAATGATGATCTGAAGCAGTTTAGTTATGTTAACCCGGGGGGTCCCATGTTCTGGACTTGAACCCAATATTAGAATTTACATCAGAGTAATGTGACCATACATCTTTGCCTGTTGCATTTTTAATGGTCCTAAACCATCTTCTTTTCGTATAGTCAAGTGTACATAAAGTTACTAGCAAATGCTTCCATCACAAGATTGTAGCCCATGGTTTGGTACACGAAACCTGGATAAAAAATAATTTAGGATGGTAGAACTATGTGGGCTTAAGGACCTCTGATGTCAGCTGGAGGAGCTAGGCTGGACGGATAGTACTTTATCCACGTCAACCACTACTCCTTTCCTGTGAGTCACTGAGCCTGAAGCGTGGCGGGTGAAGCGAGGATACATTTCGAGTACCATGTTCAGGCCTTGCTCCTCCCCCTTGTGACATCAGAGCTCCTTTCTCCAACTTGGTTTTACCCATAGCCCATTTAGGATGGTTTGTCATACCTCGGAGGAAATGATCTGCCACTGTTGCACATACTTGCTATTGTTACGTTTGTAATGGACTGTAACTTCTGCTTGGCCTGGAGCCAATGCTGTGTTGTGTACAGAATTCTAAGATTAGATGTATATTTTGTGATAAATGCCTGTTTACAGAGATCTTATCTAATCTGAACACGTGAATAAAAACTCAGTTGACTCACTTTCAATTGTTAAATATGTTTAAATGATTTAATGAGGCCAATGATCAGTATTTTGTTTCTGTAGTAATGTGTGAGAAGAAAACACAATTGAATAGTCCAGAAAGAAGTATACGAATATGTTAACTCCAGGTGAAATGGACCTGGGCATGTCTAACTTCCGTTCTAGCAAAGGGTTTCAATGCTGATGGAGTCGTGTGTTCACCACTGTAAGGGTTGTGCCAATGTTTGTCCCCTGTATGTTTACTTATATAGAATATTTATGCTTTGCAATATTACAGCTTGCTTGGATCATCTGAAAAACTTTGAGCAGTCACTGAGACTCATGCCATGTAATGACTAGGAATAGGAGATCATGTGACTTTGGGCTATGTCCCCTTCAATGTGTTCCTCGGCGTGGAGGACTAGTGTGCTGCAGTTGGTGTTTTGCATTTTCAATTCCAAATCTACTAATAAGATTCTTTTTCTCTTATGTTTAATCCCCTCTGTGACCGGACGGTCCCGTACGAAAGCCTTCACCGCTTTCGCGTTCTGTCCCCAGTACACAGAATGGATATTTAGGTCACACGGGACCTGGCCACATAGGGGATTCCCGCTTACCGTCAGTAACCGCCTGTTACTGACTCCACCCACTGCACCGTGGGCGGGTTTATGCTGCCACCACCAAACTCCTAACCTGCCGTAGCGTTTGGAACCACGGTTCTGCTCTGTATGTGCCGACACACTGCCTTACCACACCTGTGTGGTGTTGACGAATCCCCACTAGTCTCTTGACTAGGCCTCTACCGGTAGCTAGCGAAAGGCGGATCTTGGAGACGCTGGTTCACCCTGGACAGCCGGTGAACGGAGCTAGGTTTCGCCTAGCTCTATAGGTTACAAGATGAAGCAGACTTCTTGAGGTGGATGATGTTTAATGCCAACAAATAGTTCTGAAAACAACTCCGCAATACAGCAGATGTTACAGCAGAATGAAACTGGTATAATACACACTGGAGGCTCACAGGCCCAGTGGTGCACCCAGGGGGGGTTTCCGAGCACCCAGAAACCCCCCTCCACAAAAAAAAATAAAAAAAAAATATTTTTTTATTAGCTGCATGAGTATTATTAATGGCTGTCTAGCGTCCTCTGTAGCCTGCTGTCTTCCTGGTGGCACTTGTAAGTGCAATAAAAGTTTACTTTATTTTAATTATAGTACATATATATCCATGTGCATACATATATACACATGTACATACATACATACATACACACACACACACACACACACACACACACACACACACACACACACACACACACACAATATATATACATGTGTATATATGTGTGTGTGTGTACATATATATGTATGCATGTTTAATATGCTGTATGTATATATGTGTGTATGTATGTGTATATATATATATATATATATATATTTCTCTAACGTCCTAGTGGATGCTGGGGACTCCGTCAGGACCATGGGGAATAGCGGCTCCGCAGGAGACAGGGCACAAAAAGTAAGCTTTTAGGATCACATGGTGTGTACTGGCCCCTCCCCCCATGACCCTCCTCCAAGCCTCAGTTAGGTTTTTGTGCCCGTCCGAGCAGGGTGCAATCTAGGTGGCTCTCATAAAGAGCTGCTTAGAAAAAGTTTTTTAGGTTTCTTATTTTCAGTGAGTCCTGCTGGCAACAGGCTCACTGCTACGAGGGACTTAGGGGAGAGAAGTGAACTCACCTGCGTGCAGGATGGATTTGCTTCTTAGGCTACTGGACACCATTAGCTCCAGAGGGATCGAACACAGGCCCAGCCATGGAGTCCGGTCCCGGAGCCGTGCCGCCGACCCCCCTTGCAGATGCCGAAGTTGAAGAGGTCCAGAGGTCCGGAAACAGGCGGCAGAAGACTTTCAGTCTTCATAAGGTAGCGCACAGCACTGCAGCTGTGCGCCATTGTTGTCGGCACACTTCACACCAGCGGTCACTGAGGGTGCAGGGCGCTGGGGGGGGCGCCCTGGGCAGCAATGTATAATACCTTTTTCTATGGCTAAAATACATCACATATAGCCCTTGAGGCTATATGGATGTATTTAACCCCTGCCATATATCGCAAACTCCGGGAGAAGAGCCCGCCGTTTTAGGGGGCGGGGCCTATTCTCCTCAGCACACAGCGCCATTTTCCTGCTCAGCTCCGCTGTGAGGAAGGCTCCCAGGACTCTCCCCTGCCCTGCACTACAGAAACAGGGTAAAACAGAGAAGGGGGGCATATTTTGGCGATATTTTTATATATTAAGCGCATATAACAGAAACAACACCTTTTAGGGTTGTTTATATACATTTTTATAGCGCTTTGGTGTGTGCTGGCAAACTCTCCCTCTGTCTCCCCAAAGGGCTAGTGGGGTCCTGTCTTCGATAAGAGCATTCCCTGTGTGTCTGCTGTGTGTCGGTACGTGTGTGTCGACATGTATGAGGACGATGTTGGTGTGGAGGCGGAGCAATTGCCGGTAATGGTGATGTCACCCCCTAGGGAGTCGACACCGGAATGGATGGCTTTAATTATGGAATTACGTGATAATGTTAGCACGCTGCAAAAGTCAGTTGACGACATGAGACGGCCGGAAAACCAGTTAGTACCTGTCCAGGCGTCTCAGGCACCGTCAGGGGCTGTAAAACGTCCCTTACCTCAGTCAGTCGACACAGGTACCGACACAGATGAATCTAGTGTCGACGGTGAAGAAAGAAACGTATTTTCCAATAGGGCCACACGTTATATGATCACGGCAATGAAGGAGGCTTTGCATATCTCTGATACTGCAGGTACCTCAAAGGGGGGTATTATGTGGGGTGTGAAAAAACTACCTGTAGCTTTTCCAGAATCAGAGGAATTGAATGACGTGTGTGATGAAGCGTGGGTTAACCCCGATAGAAAACTGCTAATTTCAAAGAAGTTATTGGCATTATACCCTTTCCCACCAGAGGTTAGGGCGCGCTGGGAAACACCCCCTAGGGTGGATAAGGCGCTCACACGCTTATCAAAACAAGTGGCGTTACCGTCTCCTGATACGGCCGCCCTCAAGGATCCAGCTGATAGGAGGCTGGAAACTACCCTGAAGAGTATATACACACATACTGGTGTTATACTGCGACCAGCAATAGCCTCAGCCTGGATGTGTAGTGCTGGGGTGGTGTGGTCGGATTCCCTGACTGAAAATATTGATACCCTGGATAGGGACAGTATTTTATTGACTATAGAGCAATTAAAGGATGCTTTTCTTTATATGCGAGATGCTCAGAGGGATATTTGCACTCTGGCATCGAGAGTAAGTGCGATGTCCATATCTGCCAGAAGAAGTTTATGGACGCGACAGTGGTCAGGTGATGCGGATTCCAAACGGCATATGGAAGTATTGCCGTATAAAGGAGAGGAATTATTTGGGGTCGGTCTATCGGATCTGGTGGCCACGGCAACAGCCGGAAAATCCACTTTTTTACCTCAGGTCACCTCCCAACAGAAAAAGACACCGTCTTTTCAGCCGCAGTCCTTTAGTTCCTATAAGAACAAGCGGGCAAAAGGACAGTCATATTTGCCCAGAGGCAAAGGAAAGGGTAAGAGGGTGCAGCAAGCAACTACTTCCCACGAACAGAAGCCCTCCCCGGCTTCTACAAAGCCCTCAGCATGACGCTGGGGCTGTGCAAGCGGACTCAGGGGCGGTGGGGGGTCGACTAAAGATTTTCAGCACACAGTGGGCGCGCTCACAGGTGGACCCTTGGATCCTGCAGGTAGTATCTCAGGGTTACAAGTTGGAATTCGAAAAGTCTCCCCCTCGCCGGTTCCTAAAGTCTGCTTTACCAACGTCTCCCTCAGAAAGGGCGACGGTATTGGAAGCCATTCACAAGCTGTATTCTCAGCAGGTGATAGTCAAGGTACCCCTCCTACAACAGGGAAAGGGGTATTATTCCACACTATTTGTGGTACCGAAGCCGGACGGTTCGGTAAGACCTATTCTAAATCTGAAATCCTTGAACCTGTACATACAGAAATTCAAGTTCAAGATGGAGTCACTCAGAGCAGTGATAGCGAATCTGGAAGAAGGGGACTTCATGGTGTCCCTGGACATAAAAGATGCTTATCTGCATGTCCCAATTTACCCTTCACACCAAGGGTATCTCAGGTTCGTGATACAAAACTGTCATTATCAGTTTCAAACGCTGCCGTTTGGTTTGTCCACGGCACCTCGGGTCTTTACCAAGGTAATGGCCGAAATGATGGTTCTTCTACGAAGAAAAGGCGTATTAATTATCCCTTACTTGGACGATCTCCTGATAAGGGCAAGGTCCAGAGAACAGCTGGAAGTCGGAGTAGCACTAACCCAAGTAGTGCTTCAACAACACGGGTGGATTCTGAATCTTCCAAAATCTCAATTGACCCCGACGACACGTCTGCTGTTCCTGGGAATGATTCTGGACACTGTTCAGAAAAAGGTGTTTCTCCCGGAGGAGAAAGCAAGGGAGTTATCCGAACTTGTCAGGAACCTCCTAAAACCAGGAAATGTGTCAGTACATCAATGCACAAGAGTCCTGGGAAAGATGGTGGCTTCTTACGAAGCAATTCCATTCGGCAGATTCCACGCACGAATATTTCAGTGGGATCTGCTGGACAAATGGTCCGGATCGCATTTGCACATGCATCAGCGGATAACACTGTCACCAAGAACAAGGGTGTCTCTTCTGTGGTGGTTGCAGAGTGCCCATCTGTTAGAGGGCCGCAGATTCGGCATACAGGACTGGGTCCTGGTGACTACGGATGCCAGCCTACGAGGCTGGGGAGCAGTCACACAGGGAAGAAACTTCCAGGGCGTGTGGTCGAACCTGGAGACGTCTCTTCACATAAATATACTGGAGCTAAGAGCTAAGCCTGGCAAAACCGCTGCTTCAGGGTCAGCCGGTGTTGATCCAGTCGGACAACATCACGGCAGTCGCCCACGTAAACAGACAGGGCGGCACGAGAAGCAGAAGAGCAATGACAGAAGCTGCAAGGATTCTTCGCTGGGCGGAAAATCATGTCATAGCACTGTCAGCAGTGTTCATTCCGGGAGTGGACAACTGGGAAGCAGACTTCCTCAGCAGACACGACCTCCACCCGGGAGAGTGGGGACTTCATCCAGAAGTCTTCCACATGATTGTGAACCGTTGGGAAAAACCAAAGGTGGACATGATGGCGTCCCGCCTCAACAAGAAACTGGACAGATATTGCGCCAGGTCAAGAGACCCTCAGGCAATAGCTGTGGACGCTCTGGTAACACCGTGGGTGTACCAGTCCGTGTATGTGTTTCCTCCTCTGCCTCTCATACCAAAGGTACTGAGAATTATACGGCTACGGGGAGTAAGAACAATACTCGTGGCTCCGGATTGGCCGAGAAGGACTTGGTACCCGGAACTTCAAGAGATGCTCACGGAAGAGCCGTGGCCTCTACCGTTAAGAAGGGATCTGCTTCAGCAGGGACCTTGTATGTTCCAAGACTTACCGCGACTGCGTTTGACGGCATGGCGGTTGAACGCCGGATTCTAAAAGAAAAGGGCATTCCAGAGGAAGTTATTCCTACCTTGATTAAAGCCAGGAAGGAAGTGACCGCACAACATTATCACCGCATTTGGAAAAAATATGTTGCGTGGTGTGAGGCCAAGAAGGCCCCAACGGAGGAATTTCAATTGGGTCGATTCCTACATTTCCTGCAGGCAGGATTGTCTATGGGCCTCAAATTGGGGTCTATTAAGGTTCAAATTTCGGCCTTATCGATTTTCTTCCAGAAAGAATTGGCTTCAGTGCCTGAAGTACAAACCTTTGTCAAAGGTGTACTACATATACAGCCCCCGATTGTGCCTCCAGTGGCACCGTGGGATCTCAACGTAGTTTTGGATTTTCTCAAATCCCATTGGTTTGAGCCGCTCAAATCGGTAGATTTGAAGTATCTTACATGGAAAGTAACCATGCTACTGGCCCTGGCTTCAGCCAGAAGAGTATCAGAGTTGGCGGCTTTATCGTACAAAAGCCCATATCTGATTTTCCATTCGGACAGGGCAGAACTGCGGACGCGTCCTCAATTTCTGCCTAAGGTGGTTTCGGCTTTTCACTTGAACCAGCCTATTGTGGTGCCTGCGGCTACTAGCGACTTGGAGGACTCCAAGTTGCTGGACGTTGTCAGAGCATTGAAAATATATATTTCAAGGACGGCTGGAGTCAGAAAATCTGACTCGCTGTTTATCCTGTATGCACCCAACAAGATGGGTGCTCCTGCGTCTAAGCAGACGATTGCTCGTTGGATCTGTAGCACAAACCAACTTGCACATTCTGTGGCAGGCCTGCCACAGCCTAAATCTGTAAATGCCCACTCCACAAGGAAGGTGGGCTCATCTTGGGCGGCTGCCCGAGGGGTCTCGGCATTACAACTTTGCCGAGCAGCTACGTGGTCAGGGGAGAACACGTTTGTAAAATTTTACAAATTTGATACTCTGGCTAAGGAGGACCTGGAGTTCTCTCATTCGGTGCTGCAGAGTCATCCGCACTCTCCCGCCCGTTTGGGAGCTTTGGTATAATCCCCATGGTCCTGACGGAGTCCCCAGCATCCACTAGGACGTCAGAGAAAATAAGAATTTACTTACCGATAATTCTATTTCTCATAGTCCGTAGTGGATGCTGGGCGCCCATCCCAAGTGCGGATTGTCTGCAATACTTGTACATAGTTATTGTTACAAAAAAATCGGGTTGTTTATTGTTGTGAGCCATCTTTTCAGAGGCTCCTACGTTATCATACTGTTAACTGGGTTCAGATCACAAGTTGTACGGTGTGATTGGTGTGGCTGGTATGAGTCTTACCCGGGATTCAAGATCCTTCCTTATTGTGTACGCTCGTCCGGGCACAGTACCTAACTGAGGCTTGGAGGAGGGTCATGGGGGGAGGGACCTGTACACACCATGTGATCCTAAAAGCTTACTTTTTGTGCCCTGTCTCCTGCGGAGCTGCTATTCCCCATGGTCCTGACGGAGTCCCCAGCATCCACTACGGACTATGAGAAATAGAATTATCGGTAAGTAAATTCTTATTATATATATAATATATATACATATATATATATATTAAAAAAAAAGTGAAGTGCAGTAGAGCGCCTACTGGTGTTTATCGAGAATCTGGATTTATAGAATTTTTATGTAGCCAGTTCACCATGTGAAAAGTGCAAAGTGTAAGTTTAAGACGGATTGACTTAGCTTCCTTGGGAACAGCTTCAGTCTGATGATGCTTTTTAGGACATGTAAAACAGAAATAAAACCAACATAGTGTATACTGTTTGAATTATAAATAATGTTTAACGCTTTAGGGACCTTGCTAGTCCCAATATGGAAAAATAAGCTGGATAATAGGTACTGATTCCAGTACACAAGGGCTGGACAGATATTTATAAAACAAGAAATTTTAATATAACAAATCCTGAAGTAAATGTAGGTAGCACACGTACAAAAATAAAATTGTATAAACAGCTTATCTGTCCGTAAACGAAATCACCATGTGAGCAGCAGCCCAATCCTATTGGTGAATGTTAAAATGTCCTGAAGAAAATGCAGGTAGCATACGTACAAGATATAAAATTAAAACAGCTTATCTGTCCATTCAGAGAAGTCGTGGGTGAGTCATAAGTCCTGGTCCCGACGCGTTTCGTCCTGTAACGTAGGACTTCATCAAGGGGATACATAGTGGGAGCACAGCAGGGTATTTATGAGGTAGATCATTAGTCACATGACTACCAGGAAACAGACATCACTTCCTGTGAGGACTGGAATGTATTTACTATTACATTTTTAATATACCTCTACTCAGGCAAGTTAATATAAGTAAAAAGCAGATGTAGAACATATATTGCCATGAATACATAAAAACATAAAAACGAGGGATTTCTATACCAAAAAACGGCTCTGGAGCGGCTGTGAACCGCATTTTTGAGCCGCATGACGTCACTTCCGCCCGGCGCTGTGGAGAGCGGTTGTGCGCCATGTGACACGTGACGTCATGCGCACAACCGCTCTCCACAGCGCCGGGCGGAAGTGACGTCATGCGGCTCAAAAATGCGGTTCACAGCCGCTCCAGAGCCGTTTTTTGGTATAGAAATCCCTCGTTTTTATGTTTTTATGTATTCATGGCAATATATGTTCTACATCTGCTTTTTACTTATATTAACTTGCCTGAGTAGAGGTATATTAAAAATGTAATAGTAAATACATTCCAGTCCTCACAGGAAGTGATGTCTGTTTCCTGGTAGTCATGTGACTAATGATCTACCTCATAAATACCCTGCTGTGCTCCCACTATGTATCCCCTTGATGAAGTCCTACGTTACAGGACGAAACGCGTCGGGACCAGGACTTATGACTCACCCACGACTTCTCTGAATGGACAGATAAGCTGTTTTAATTTTATATCTTGTACGTATGCTACCTGCATTTTCTTCAGGACATTTTAACATTCACCAATAGGATTGGGCTGCTGCTCACATGGTGATTTCGTTTACGGACAGATAAGCTGTTTATACAATTTTATTTTTGTACGTGTGCTACCTACATTTACTTCAGGATTTGTTATATTAAAATTTCTTGTTTTATAAATATCTGTCCAGCCCTTGTGTACTGGAATCAGTACCTATTATCCAGCTTATTTTTCCATATTGGGACTAGCAAGGTCCCTAAAGCGTTAAACATTATTTATAATTCAAACAGTATACACTATGTTGGTTTTATTTCTGTTTTACATGTCCTAAAAAGCATCATCAGACTGAAGCTGTTCCCAAGGAAGCTAAGTCAATCCGTCTTAAACTTACACTTTGCACTTTTCACATGGTGAACTGGCTACATAAAAATTCTATAAATCCAGATTCTCGATAAACACCAGTAGGCGCTCTATTGCACTTCACTTTTTTTTTCATTTTATCCATTTACTGGGCACGAGCTGCCACCCATTGATCCATGGGGGGTGTCAAAATATTTTTTATCTGATCACATTGTATTTCACTTTTGTGTGTATAATTTCAGGATTAGCCTGGGCGCTGTTCTTCATTTTTTTTATATATATATATATATATATATATATATATATATATATATATATATATATACACACACACACTAGTTTTACGGACCCAGCATATACTGGGTCACCTCAGTCCCCACCCCCGTGATTGGCTCCACCCAGTTCTGGAACCCCCCCCCCCCCCATGCAAATCCTGCGTTTGCCACTGAGGCCTCCTCTTTTTATCTCCGTTATGCACACAGTACCACAGGGGGGTAAGCCCTCCCTGTCTTCTCCAACCAATCAGGTTATCGCACAAAATATAAATAAATACAAGTTACATTTCAAAAGTTAAGAATGAGATAAAGCACATTTCTGCTCCTTTTCATATATAACCAAACCAGTGGCTTTCCCAAACACAATCTGATAACCAGGTTCCTGTCTCTTTCACAAATGTAAATGTAACTTGCATTTCGATTGCATTCATCCTCTCACACATAGACAACATTCTTATACTGTAAATTAAACATAATCTGCATCCTACATAATACAGCCTAAGAAATGTTACATCAAACTGTTGGTAAACGAAACCCACTAGTTTGCATTCATAAAACACAATCTGAATTAGCAGCCCCTTGTGTCTCCATGCAAAACCAGTTTTGAATTATCACACCACAGGAGATGCTGAAAGCACAGTCTTCTTTCCGAACCTTCGTTTGTACCTGAAAGAAAACGTCTGCCGACCAAAAAGCCTGCTAATCGACACCCTGCTTTAGCTAGGACAATTAACATATGACTGGCTATGTACAAGTTGCTGAACAACAATTGTCAAGGTCTTTTTAGAAACAAAATACCTTGTACTTTCCTCATAAGTGCCCTGTCCATCAGTTTATCATTCACCAACTGCGCACAGCGCAGCAATATAACATATTAAGACACATTATTAAACATATTTTCTCTAACGTCCTAGTGGATGCTGGGGACTCCGTAAGGACCATGGGGATAGACGGGCTCCGCAGGAGACATGGGCACTTTAAGAAAGAATTTAGGTTCTGGTGTGCACTGGCTCCTCCCTCTATGCCCCTCCTCCAGACCTCAGTTTGATACTGTGCCCAGACGAGCTGGGTGCTTTTCAGTGAGCTCTCCTGAGTTTGCTGAGAGAAAGTATTTTGTTAGGTTTTTTATTTTCGGGGAGCTCTGCTGGCAACAGACTCCCTGCATCGTGGGACTGAGGGGAGAGAAGCAGCCCTACTCTCTGAAGCTAGATCCTGCTTCTTAGGCTACTGGACACCATTGGCTCCAGAGGGATCGTACGCAGGATCTCACCCTAGCCGTCCGATCCCAGAGCCGCGCCACCGTCCCCCTCGCAGAGCAAAGAAGACTTCACAGGCGGCAGAAGACTCCGTTCTTCACTGAGGTAACGCACAGCACTGCAGCTGTGCGCCATTGCTCCCACACACATCACATACTCCGGTCACTGTAAGGGTGCAGGGCGCGGGGGGGGGGGGGGGGCGCCCTGGGCAGCATTTGGGACCTCTTTTGGCAAAAGTTAAACATATATACAGCTGGGCACTGTATATATGTATGAGCCCCCGCCAAAAATTGCATATTTAAGCGGGACAGAAGCCCGCCGCCGAGGGGGCGGAGCTTCTTCCTCAGCACTCACCAGCGCCATTTTTTCTCCACAGCTCCGCTGAGAGGAAGCTCCCTAGGCTCTCCCCTGCAGATACACGGTAGAAGAGGGTAAAAAGAGAGGGGGGGCACATAATTAGGCGCAAAAAACAATATATAAACAGCAGCTACTGGGTTAACATTAAGTTACTGTGTTATTCCTGGGTTTATAGCGCTGGGGTGTGTGCTGGCATACTCTCTCTGTCTCTCCTAAGGGCCTTGTGGGGGAACTGTCTTCAAAAAGGGCATTCCCTGTGTGTGTGGTGTGTCGGTACGCTTGTCGACATGTCTGATGAGGAAGGCTATGTGGAAGCAGAGCGGGAGCAAATGAATGTGGTGTCTCCGCCGACTGCGCCGACACCTGATTGGATGGATATGTGGAAGGTTTTAAATGATAATGTTAATTCCTTGCATAAAAGGTTAGAAAGCCTCAGGACAGTCAGGGTCCCAACCCGTGCCTGATCCTATGTCGCAGAGGCCGTCAGGGTCTCAGAAGCGCCCACTATCCCAAATTGTTGACACAGATAGATGGATTCTGACTCCAGTGTCGATTACGATGATGCAAAGTTACAGCCAAAATTGGCTATATCCATCCGTTATATGATTATAGCAATTAAGGATGTGTTGCACATCACAGAGGAAATCCCAGTCCCTGACAAGAGGGTACATATGTATGGGGAAAAGAAGCCGGAGGTAACCTTTCCCCCCTCACACGAGCTAAATGAGTTATGTGAAAAGGCTTGGGAATCTCCAGATAAAAAACTGCAGATTTCCAAAAGGATTCTTATGGCGTATCCTTTCCCGCCAACGGACAGGTTACGCTGGGAATCCTCCCCTAAGGTGGACACAGCTTTAACACGCTTATCCAAGAAGGTAGCCCTGCCGTCACAGGATACGGCTACCCTCAAAGATGCTGCGGATCGCAAACAGGAGGTTACCCTGAAGTCCATTTATACACATTCAGGTACCTTACCGAGGCCGGCGATCGCGTCAGCCTGGGTGTGTAGTGCTGTAGCAGCATGGACGGATACCGTGTCTGAGGAAATTGATACCTTAGACAAGGATACTATATTGTTGACCTTGGGGCATATTAAAGACGCTGTCCTATATATGAGAGATGCTCAAAGAGACATTAGTCTACTGGGTTCTATAATAAATGCTATGTCAATTTCTGCCAGAAGGGTCCTGTGGACTCGGCAATGGACAGGTGATGTCGACTCAAAAAGGCATATGGAGGTTTTACCTTACAAGGGTGAGGAATTGTTTGGGGAGGGTCTCTCGGGCCTGGTCTACACAGCTACTGCTGGAAAGTCAAATTTTTTGCCATATGTTTCCTCACAGCCTAAGAGAGCACCGTATTATCAAATGCAGTCCTTTCGATCACAGAAAAACAAAGTCCGAGGTGCGTCCTTTCTTGCCAGAGGCAGGGGCAGAGGAAAGAAGCTGCACAACACAGCTAGTTCCCAGGAACAGAAGTCCTCCCCGGCCTCTACAAAATCCACCGCATGACGCTGGGGCTCCACAGGCGGAGCTAGGCCCGGTGGGGGCACGTCTTCGAAATTTCAGCCACAAGTGGGTTCACTCCCAGTTGGATCCCTGGGCAATAGATATTGTGTCTCAGGGATACAAGCTGGAATTCGAGGAGATGCCCCCTCACAGATACCTCAAATCGGCCCTGTCAGCTTACCCCCCACGAGAGGGAAATAGTGTTAACTGCAATTCACAAATTGTATCTTCAACAGGTGGTGGTCAAGGTTCCCCTCCTTCAACAAGGAAGGGGTTATTATTCGACCATGTTTGTAGTCCCGAAACCGGACGGTTCGGTCAGACCCATATTGAATTTAAAATCCCTGAACATATTACCTGAAAAGGTTCAAGTTCAAGATGGAATCGCTGAGAGCGGTCATCGCAAGCCTGGAAGGGGGAGATTTTATGGTGTCTCTGGACATAAAGGATGCATACATTCATGTCCCCATTTATCCACCTCATCAGGCGTACCTCAGATTGTGGTACAGGATTGTCATTACCAATTTCAGACGTTGCCGTTTGGTCTCTCCACGGCACCGAGAATATTTACCAAGGTAATGGCGGAAATGATGGTACTCCTGCGGAAGCAAGGAGTCACAATTATCCCATACTTGGACGATCTCATAAAAGCGAGATCAAGAGAGCAGTTGCTGATCAGCGTAGCACTTTCTCTGGAAGTGTTACGGCAACACGGCTGGATTCTAAATATTCCAAAGTCGCAGTTGGTTCCTACGACTCGTCTGCCTTTCCTGGGCATGATTCTAGACACAGACCAGAAAAGGGTTTATCTCCCGATGGAGAAAGCTCAGGAACTCATGACACTGGTCAGGAACCTATTAAAACCAAAACAGGTGTCAGTGCATCACTGCACTTGTGTCCTGGGAAAGATGGTGGCATCATATGAGGCCATTCCCTTCGGCAGGTTCCATGCGAGGACTTTTCAATGGGACTTACTGGACAAGTGGTCCGGATCACATCTTCAGATGCATCGGTTAATCACCCTATCCCCCAGGGCCAGGGTGTCACTCCTGTGGTGGCTGCAGAGCGCTCACCTTCTCGAGGGCCGCAGATTTGGCATTCAGGACTGGGTCCTGGTGACCACGGACGCAAGCCTCCGAGGTTGGGGTGCAGTCACACAGGGAAGAAATTTCCAAGGTCTGTGGTCAAGTCAAGAGACTTGCCTTCACATCAACATCCTGGAACTAAGGGCCATATACAACGCCCTACGTCAAGCGGAGACCCTGCTTCGCGACCAACCGGTTCTGATTCAGTCAGACAACATCACCGCAGTGGCTCATGTAAACCGCCAAGGCTGCACAAGGAGCAGAGTGGCGATGGCGGAAGCCACCAGAATTCTTTGCTGGGCTGAGAATCACGTAAGCGCACTGTCAGCAGTGTTCATCCCGGGAGTGGACAACTGGGAAGCAGACTTCCTCAGCAGACACGACCTCCACCCGGGAGAGTGGGGACTTCATCAGGAAGTCTTCGCACAGATTACAAGTCGGTGGGAACTGCCACAGGTGGACATGATGGCATCCCGCCTCAACAAAAAGCTACAGAGGTATTGCGCCAGGTCAAGAGACCATCAGGCGATAGCTGTAGACGCCTTGGTGACACCGTGGGTGTTCAAGTCGGTCTATGTATTTCTTCCTCTCATACCCAAGGTGCTGAGGATAATAAGAAAAAGAGGAGTGAGAACAATACTCATTGTTCCAGATTGGCCACGAAGGACTTGGTATCCAGATCTGCAAGAAATGCTCACAGTTGACACGTGGCCTCTTCCTCTAAGACAGGACTTGTTGCAACAGGGGCCCTGTCTGTTCTAAGACTTACCGCGGCTGCGTTTGACGGCATGGCGGTTGAACGCCGGATCCTAGCAGAGAAAGGCATTCCGGATGAGGTCATTCCTACGCTGATAAAGGCTAGGAAGGACGTGTCAGCTCAACATTATCACCGTATATGGCGAAAATATGTTGCTTGGTGTGAGGCCAGGAATGCTCCTACGGAGGAATTCCAGCTGGGCCGTTTCCTTCACTTCCTACAGTCCGGAGTGAATTTGGGCCTAAAATTGGGTTCCATTAAGGTCCAGATTTCGGCCCTATCCATTTTCTTTCAAAAGGAGTTGGCTTCTCTACCTGAAGTTCAGACGTTTGTAAAGGGAGTGCTGCATATTCAGCCCCCTTTTGTGGCACCTTGGGATCTTTAACGTGGTGTTGAGTTTCCTGAAATCCCACTGGTTTGAACCACTCAAAACGGTGGAGTTGAAATATCTCACGTGGAAGGTGGTCATGCTATTAACCTTGGTTTCGGCTAGGCGTGTGTCAGAGTTGGCGGCTTTGTCACATAAAAGCCCCTATCTGGTTTTCCATGCGGATAGAGCAGAATTGCGGACCCGTCCACAATTTCTGCCGAAAGTGGTTTCATCCTTTCATATAAACCAACCTATTGTGGTGCCTGTGGCTACTACTGACTTGGAGGATTCCGAGTTACATGATGTGGTCAGGGCTTTGAAGGTTTATGTAGCCAGAACGGCTAGGGTCAGGAAAACAGACTCTTTGTTTATCCTGTATGCTTCCAACAAGCTTGGTGCTCCTGCTTCAAAGCAAACTATTGCTCGCTGGATCTGTAACACGATTCAGCAGGCTCATTCTGCGGTTGGATTGCCGCTGCCAAAATCAGTTAAGGCCCATTCCACTAGGAAGGTGGGCTCTTCTTGGGCGGCTGCCCGAGGGGTCTCGGCATTACAGCTTTGCCGAGCGGCTACTTGGTCAGGTTCAAACACTTTTCCAAAGTTCTACAAGTTTGATACCCTGGCTGAGGAGGACCTTGTGTTTGCTCAATCGATGCTGCAGAGTCATCCGCACTCTCCCGCCCGTTTGGGAGCTTTGGTATAATCCCCATGGTCCTTACGGAGTCCCCAGCATCCACTAGGACGTTAGAGAAAATAAGATTTTACTTACCGGTAAATCTATTTCTCGTAGTCCGTAGTGGATGCTGGGCGCCCGTCCCAAGTGCGGACTTCTTCTGCAATACTTGTATATAGTTATTGCTTCAATAAGGGTTAAGTTATGGTTGCATCAGGGTTTGACCTGATGCTCTGTTATTTGTCATACTGTTAACTGGTTGTTATCACATGTTATACGGTGTGATTGGTGTGGCTGGTATGAATCTTGCCCTGGATTACCAAAATCCTTTCCTTGTACTGTCAGCTCTCCTGGGCACAGTTTCTCTAACTGAGGTCTGGAGGAGGGGCATAGAGGGAGGAGCCAGTGCACACCAGAACCTAAATTCTTTATTAAAGTGCCCATGTCTCCTGCGGAGCCCGTCTATCCCCATGGTCCTTACAGAGTCCCCAGCATCCACTACGGACTACGAGAAATAGATTTACCGGTAAGTAAAATCTTACTTTAAATACCTGGTGCCTAGCACCCACAACACATTTAAAGCTGGCGCCTAGCGCCAGTGCACAGTTTAAAAGTGGCGACAAGCGCCCATTGTCCTCCTAATGGTGCTGGGCACTAGGGGTTAACCCCTTCAGTGCCACGGCCGCCATTGTCCATGTGGCCACCAGGGCTGTCTGGCCACACCCTCTAAATGTGTTTATTAGGGTTTCATTCCTGTGTGATCTTGATCTCAAAGTATTAGCGTAATAGGGTTCTAATAATGTATCCAGGTTTTTACCCTTGATGAAGTGAGATGAAATTTAGGCTATGGCAGAAATGTGATCGGGTCTAATTTTAACAAGTTGTGTGTGTTTTTTTTTTGTTTTTTGTTTTTTTTGTGATGCTAAAATGGCATTTAAAGATGCATTCATTTTCCTTTTTAAAACAAACGCACCAGGTTTTGCTATAAAAAATATAAAACAATAAGCCTCTTTAAATTCCACAACACATATCCCTGTTAACCTGTGACTTTGATTTAGTTCATTCAATAAACCCCACAATGTCTCGCTACCAGGTTCTCTGAGTAAGAATAGAATATTCTACCGTATTCAATATAAAATACTTTTACTCGCACACAAGGCCATTAACCAAACTATACCAACGTACATCACTTCACTTATCTCAAAATATCTCCCAACCAAGATCTGTGTCTCTCATTACTCGCTCCCACTCACGATTGCAGGACTTTCATCGGGCTGCACCCACTCTGTGGGCTGCCCTACCACGTAGAATAAGACTCTTCTCTAGTGTCCAAACTTTCAAGCGTTCCCTGAAAATTCACCTCTTCAGGCAAGCGTATCAAATTCCAGAACCGCCCACATAACTTTCATAAACCGTCCTATCAAATTGCATCCACTCTGCACAGTCCACACATATCCTCACATGTCTTCTCACCCTTCCTCCAGTCCCCGGTTCATCATTGCTGTGTGACCATATCATACAGACCACCAAGAACCTTTGCAATCTGGTGGACAACTGTGCAATAGATAGCACCTATCCTTGTGTATTAATGCCTATTTCCCTATAGATTGTAAGCTTGCGAGCAGGGCCTTCCTACCTCTATGACTGTTTATTACCCAGTTTTGTTATATCATTGTTTCCAATTGTAAAGCGCAATGGAATTTGCTGCACTATATAAGAAACTGTAAATAAATAAAGGGCAGGTATGTACATTTCTGGGGCTGTGGACAATGAGGTATTTTACCAGCTGTTTCTTACTTTTACAGGCTCTGACCTTTAACACCAGGATGAACAAGAGGATCCTGGAAGGCTTTGCAGCTGAATTCTGCATCCGGGTACTGCTGCTAGGAATCTTTCTGTGAGTCCTACTATCTGTGTGTGCTACCACCTACACAAAATGTGAATGCAGCCTACTAATTACACAGAATCTAGTGACCTCTCTCATGGTTAACGAATACTCGAGGCACTAGATCCTAGCAAATTAGCGGTTTCGCCTCCTTATGGTTTAAAAACAAAATAAACGAAAAATGCATGTTGGATATATACAGGCAGTCTGTCTCTCGAATAGGGTTTATGCAACAATATTAAATTGATTGTTTTTAGAATAACTTCAGATTATGGGGGTTATTCAGATTCCAAAGGATCTGTGGCGGGATGCGCAAAGTACCGATTATCGGTTCTTTGTGCATGCGTAGGACCTGTTCTGCGCATGTGTGAATGGGTCTTGTGACGTAGCACGCAGTCCGGCATCAGACTGTCAGTGATTGACAGGCTGATGCCATTTGAGGATCAGGGAGGTGGCGACGATAGCTGCCACTTCTCCGAATTGAGGCGTGTAGCTGCTATTTAGGGTGAGGGAAGAGACCGTGGGTCTGTGGTTGCATGGAGATTTCCTGGCCTCTGTAATGGATGGCTTTCATATTACTATGGGTTCTGCAAGCTGCCCAATGGTGAGTGACTGATCCATCACGGGCGCAGGTCGAATCACTACTGCAGCAGGAGGCATCTGCTTGTAATAGAGTCCTCCTGCTGCGTTGCCATACAGCAGTTGTGCCAGATCTCTTCTGCCATAGTGATACCCCAATGGTATTAAAAGGTAGTGGCAGCATTCCCAGTTACATAGAAGTGCTGAAACCATGCCCAAGCAGTCTGATCCTCCCCTCTATAGATTGTAAGCTATGTCTTGGCTACATAATTATGCTAATGACCTACTATAATTTTGTATTTGTGTGAAACTGTTAATTTGCTTGTATTAACCTGTGCACATGTGACTTGTCCCTTTGATTCCTCTGGCTACTTACAAATAAATGATGATAATCTTAACAGTGTAGTATTCTAAGGAAGGCTGGTACCAATACCACAATAGAAAAAAAAAGAACCTAAGTAGCACAACTAAAAACTGCACAGGGGTAGAGGAAAGTAACAAGGCTGGTGGTGGCACTGAAAGGAGTAATCGCTTCCCATCTGAACTTGCATTCTCCATTATGCTTTTTCCCCTCAAAATGCTACACACTACCCCATAACAATGTGACATTTTTTATTTTTGTGATTTTTGCTAATTTATTAAAAAAAAAAAAAAATAAGATCACATGTACAGAAGTATTCACAGCCTTTACTCAATACTTTGTTGATGCACCTTTGGCAGCAATTACAGTCTCAAGTCTTTTTGAATATGATACCACAAGCTTGGCGCACCTATCTTTGGGCATTTTTGCTCATTCCTCTTTGCAGCACCTCTCAATCGCCATCAGGTTGAATGGGATAATTGGATTATCCTGGTCGGATATGCTACCCATACCAAGGTTGTACGGATTCATAGCCTGGCTGTTGAGCAAATGTGTTTTTCATCCTATTGAAAAGAAAGAAGCTATCAACAAGTCATGTTATCTTGTATTCAGGGGCTGAAAGAAACCTAATAAGACCAAACATTCCATCAATATCGACAATACTTAAACTTTTTTTCAAGATGGTCTTTATAAAAGCTTGGCAAGAAGTACCCTCAAGGTCCAAATGTCTGCTCTAAGATCACCGCTGCGTAAAAAGCTAGCGGTTAAGGAAGATGTCATGAAAATCTGCCAGGCAAGAAGATGAAACCTTTATTTCACCCACTTCTGGCACCCTGAGTCCTAAATTTTGGTGTTTGAGACACTCAGAATCTGCCTGAGCCTTTGCAAGACTACTTTTTTTTTTTTATAGTCTCACTACGCTGTTACGTTCCTGATTGCTATTGCAGTATACCAGCGCGGAGTGTCTCAGAATTCTCCCTCTATGGGTGTCATGGACACCCACAGAGGGGGCTCTCCTACCACACCAGTATTCCATTGGTGGGATCCCGTCCATCGGTATGCTGACTAAGAGTCCATTCTTATCCTAAATAAAGACACGGGTATCTCTTGGATCAAACCCTGTTTTTCTACCTAAGGTTATTTTTCAATTCTATGGACCAGGATTTTGTTCTTCCTTCATTACTGTATGCCCTAAATCCAGGAATGAAAAAGAAAGCAAATGACTTTCCTTTTTATATATGGTTAGTATAAAATGTAGAAAAGCAATTAAGAAATGTGAGGTCTTAAATCTTGTGCTAGATGGAAAAACTGCTGCTTTCTATACTCACTGTACACTGTCAAGAAAGGAGAAATGGCAGTATGAATGCACAACTACTAAAGCTATGGTTTCTTCCATGAACTGAGAAGGATTAGACGTTATTGTCAAGCTCATCTTCATATGGAACCCACCAATAGTGGAGTCAGCTTTATCATAACCCCACTGCGTACTTGTTGGAGGAGGAAATGGAAACTGGAAACTTATAGCTGCTACTCTAGATTCCTTGACTCCTTCATGGCATTAGTCATTCTCTTTAAAGAGTATTATGGCGTGTTGTGTAAGATCTTACAATTTGGGGAGAATGAGAAAACAACACACCTAGAGGTGTGGCCATATATACCATCCAGGTGTATGTACTCTCTATGGAGAATTAATCACAATATTTGTTGCCATAGAGGACTGAAAGAAGCCAGATTAGCAGGGAATAGGGACCAATGAAGAGTTTTTGTAGCCTATATTGCATGAATTTGCTTAAGCTCTGAAAATAAGTTGTGTGCTGTTTGGATGCCTAACTCTTCTGACCAAATAGGTGGAATTGGGTTGGGAAAGGATTTGTTGTCTAGGCTATTTCAGTAACTGGGTTCATGCAAATGTGACCCTTGCAGACCAGCACTTGGCATATTGTAGATGCAGGTACATGTTTGGTCTTCTCTAGCTGTAAATCAGGCACATATTCAGCAATAGCATTGACTTGTTGAGTCACATTATTATGACCACCAGCTAATAGCTAGTCAGCAGCTAGACACATGTCTGGTAGCCCCTAGGTTTGACTGTAGCGTGTCTATCAGCACTTGCGTACCTTTGTCAGGATTTGATTGTCAGCTACAATTGTTTGGGTGTCAGACACCCATAACAATTGAATTGCCCACATTGTGTCATAGTTGCAGTGCGATGTGACTAGTACATGCCGGTAGACTACTGATTTTGTTTTATATTTTTCGCACTATGGAGCACCGTCTATCATTGTTTTGAGGGGGGGGGGGGAGATAAGTACAAAAATTTAACTGTGCAGGATCCACAAATTATGTGCATCACTGATAAGTCCATTCTCCCATATGAATAGGTAATTACAGAACCTTTATGCTACTCCTCCAACTCGGTTTTACTTTTAGGGGTCAATGAAGGAGTGATTCCAAACCAATGTGGCTTAACAAAGATTAAGGAACTAATGCCAAAAGGAGGTGAGCTTTCTAAAAGTATAAACATGATGGGAAGGCGGAGTCATTACAGTACTATAAGGATTGTAACAAAATATGCAAAAAAGAAATCAGAGCGTCTAAAATAGAAACTGAAAAGCTAATAGCAAAGGAAAGTAAATCCAACCCCAAAAAGTTCTTTAAATTCATCAACAGCAAAAGATTAGAGTATAGGCCCTTTAAAAGGCAAATTGGGCGTCCTAATCAAAGACAATGACATAGCAGAAAAATTAATCATGGTTTTTCTTACCTGTATTCACAAGAGGACCAGACGGTGGGATTGACGCATAACCTCCGCAATTCTGTCCCACTGCTTAATGCTTATTTAAGTGAGGACGTAGTCTGTGACAGATTTAAAATAAAAAAATTAAGATTAATAAATCACCTGGTCCCGACTGAATTTTCCCAAGGGTTATCATGGAGCTACACTCTGAATTAGCAAGACCCCTATATTTGAATTTTCAATGACTCTTACATCAGGCATGGTCCCCAAAGACCGGCGTGTTGCGGAAGTAGTGCTGATATTTAAAAAGGTAAGTAAATCTGAACCGGGTAATTATAGACCAGTAAGTCTTACATCTATAGTGGGGAAAGTACTGGAAGGTATTTTAAGAGATTGAATACATGAGCTTCTTGAAACCAATAAGGTTATTAATAGGAACCAACACGGATTTGTGAAAGATGGATCATGTCAAACTAACTTAATAAGCTTTTATGAGACAGCTAGTGCAAACCTAGATCAAGGTAAAGAGGTGGATATAATCTTTTTAGACTTTGCTAAAGCTTTTGATACAGTACCTCACATGAGACTTATCTACAAATTAAGAGAACTTAGGCTAGGGAGCACAGTATACACTTGGGTTAGAAATTGGTTGGATAAAAGGGAGCAGTGAGTGGTGGTAAATAGTACTTCAGTCCAATTGGAAAAACGTTCCAATTTTTGTGCTACAAGGGTCTGTACTTGGACCAGTATTTAACATTTTTTCCCCCATAAATTATCTAGAAGTAGGTCTAGAGTACAGTGTAAATTTTTGCAGATGCCAAACTCTGTAAGGTTATTGTCAGGAATCGACTTACTGCAGCTGCACCTGTCCGCCGGTGCAACCTCCGTCTGGGGCTCCCATGTCTCGCTGCCACTGGTCACCTTGTCGTTAAATGCTATTCTGGGCCTAAGGACACTCCTGTTGTCAGCAGGCGTGAATGCACGCCGCATTCCCGCCAAACCACTGCATGGGCGCTGCCATGACAGTCCCCGTCAGCTCTTCCGCATCAGCCAATCCAGAGCCTGGCCGCACCTCCCATTCACTCCCAACCAATACCTGCAGACTGGGGGGTATATCAGGAGCAGCAGGGTGAGTCAGTCCTTGCCTTGGACTTCGTGTCATTCCTCTGACCTGTGTCCCTGGCTCCGTTCTCCAGTTCCTCTTTGTACCTGCTCTGCCTTCCAGTCTGGTCCTGCACTACCGTGGAACCACAAGCACCAGCAACCCGGGTACCTGTGATCAGCTTCACACCTTATCCAACTACAGTGTGCTCCAGCCCTCTGCAGTAGAGACTCTCCTCCAGGTGCATCTTGTTAACCTACACCTGTTCGTCAGCCTGCAAGCTGCCAGTGTTATTCCAACCTGCACTGAGGATTTAAACCATTTGTTCCTGTCTCCTGCAAACGGTTACCTGGCTCGCTATTCCCACCATCATCCCTGCTGTGCTCCACGATCCAGGAACCATCAGTTCCCATACCGATACATCGTCCCCTGATCGATTGTTACCCACATCACAGACTTTGCCATAAACTTTCAGCTTCCACGCGGTTCCACCCACAATTGCATATTTTCTGTTGTCATCAGTATTCCTGCTGCCATATTGTTTGAATCAGTTGCTAAATAAACAACACAGCGCACAAATCTTATCCAGCCTCCTCGTTTTCTCCATCCCATCTCCACTGACCCACTAGTGCCCTCTCCGGGAACACAAACTAGACAGAGCCTGACAGTTATAAATTAGGAGGGGGATGCTAAGTCTCTAAAGAACGACTTATTTAGATTGGAAACATAGGCAGCAAAATAGAGAATTCAGTTCAGTGTACACAAATGTAAGGTAATGCACTTTGGTAGCAAGAACAAATACTACCTACGTACTAAATGGGAAGAAACTAGGGAATTCTGTACTGGAAAAAGATTTAGGTGTTCACATAGATAACAAACTTAGCTGTAGGAATGCAGCATAAAAGGCAAACAAGGTATTAGAATGCATAAAGCAGGGAACTGATGCAAGGGATGAGTGTTATAATCCCATTATATAAATCACTAGTGAGGCCACATCTCGAATACTGTGCACAACTATGGGCACCGTACTACAAAAAGGATATCCTGGAACTAAAAAAGGTTCAAAGACGGACGACCAAATTAATTAAGGGGATGGAGATGCTAGAATGCAAGGAAAGGCTTGATAGGCTAGGCATGTTTACACTGGAAAAAAGGAGATTAAGAGTGGACATGATTAACATTTACAAATATATAAGGGGTCAATACACAGCTAACGGGGGATTTGTTTTTGTAAGAACATTACAAAGGACCCGTGGACACCTGCTTAAGTTAGAGAAGAGGAGATTTCGCACACAGACGGAAATGTTTCTTCACAGTAAGGACGATGTGCATTTGGAATTCCCTGCCTGAGCGAGTAGTAATAGCGGACTCGGACGTTACTTTTAAGAATGGGCTAGATAAATTCCTAATGGATAAGGATATACATTGTTATGGTGGGTAAATCAAGCACTATATAGTAATAAAATAAAATGACAAAAAGAGGAATTGACATAACAGCTAAACATTCACTACAGTTAAAATTAGTCTTAAAAATATAAGTGTAGGAGATCACTAACAGGTTGAACTCCATGGACAAATTCTTTTTTCAAACGGTTACTAATTAGGGGCAACGTTCTTGTCTCCCGTGAGTGCGGCTATATGTTGCGCCTACGGGACCACCAGACTCGATGACTTTTGACTGCAGACTACAAGGGGTGCGATTTTAGGTGCCATTGCATTGGCAACTCGAGCCCTTTGTCCTGAATTGAATTGACCCCTTAATGTAGATCTTCTGTAAAAATGTAGTTCATAATTTTTTTTTTTTTCTCACCTCTCTGCTCCATAGGTTGACAGAAATGATGCACCCTTTCCAACGAGTGATACAGCCGGAGGAAATGTGGCTTTATAGAAATCCATATGTGATCTCTGATCGGGTCCCCACTAACAGTATGTTTGTAAGTTTCCATAGGTACTAGACAATACTAGTGTAAAGGAACTGCTCCTCCTTCCCTTTTTTTTTTTACTTTTTTTTTTTTTCTGTAGACCATAAACGCAACTCTATCTTCAGAGGTTTTGGCAAAGGGGTCAGTATATTTAGTACGAAACGGTGTGTGATGTATTCAGTTTAATTGGTCCTTTAAATTTTTTAGCTAAAAAGTGTCGTATAGTAAATTTAGCCCTTTTTTTTTTTTTCTCCTTAGTTTTGTCTAATTTATAATTGGCTGAATAAAGGAATTTGTTATTATTTTTACATTTTATTTATATGGCACCACAAGGGGTTCGCAGCATCATACATATGGCACACATTAGAACAATACAAGGTCCACAGAACTTTAAAGTAACTGAAACTATAACAGCACAGATAACAATTAGCACCACAATTCTCAGCTGAGATGCAAAGCAGTACATCTAGGGCCGGGCAGTCAGTGGAAGAAATGAACGAGAGAAGATGAGGGTATAGATTATCGCTGAGTAGAAGAGAGCTGTAATTGAAGTGTAAGAAGAGGGCTGTGAGAACAGAAGTGAAGAAGGCGCTGCTCCAAGGAGCTCACAATCTAGGGGGAGGGGGGATTACATGAGGTGTGAGCAAGCGGAACATGGCCTGATCGTAGGAAGTAAGCGAGGCAGGGCCGTCGGGCAGCTCTGCGGCGGATCGGTCTGTGTGTAGGGCCCATAAGACTCACGAGCAGCCTCTGCTGATTAAAGTGCTGTAGGCTGTATCTGTATACGAAATGGTACGTTACACTGTTCTCTAGGAAAAATAAGATTTTACTCACCGGTAAATCTATTTCTCGTAGTCCGTAGTGGATGCTGGGAACTCCGTAAGGACCATGGGGAATAGACGGGCTCCGCAGGAGACTGGGCACTCTAAAAGAAAGATTAGGTACTATCTGGTGTGCACTGGCTCCTCCCTCTATGCCCCTCCTCCAGACCTCAGTTAGGATACTGTGCCCGGAAGAGCTGACACAATAAGGAAGGATTTTGAATCCCGGGTAAGACTCATACCAGCCACACCAATCACACCGTATAACTCGTGATACTATACCCAGTTAACAGTATGAAGTATAACTGAGCCTCTCAACAGATGGCTCAACAATAACCCTTTAGTTAGGCAATAACTATATACAAGTATTGCAGACAATCCGCACTTGGGATGGGCTCCCAGCATCCACTACGGACTACGAGAAATAGATTTACCGGTGAGTAAAATCTTATTTTCTCTGACGTCCTAGTGGATGCTGGGAACTCCGTAAGGACTATGGGGATTATACCAAAGCTCCCAAACGGGCGGGAGAGTGCGGATGACTCTGCAGCACCGAATGAGAGAACTCAAGGTCCTCCTCAGCCAGGGTATCAAATTTGTAGAATTTAGCAAACGTGTTTGCCCCTGACCAAGTTGCAGCTCGGCAAAGTTGTAAAGCCGAGACCCCTCGGGCAGCCGCCCAAGATGAGCCCACTTTCCTTGTGGAATGGGCTTTTACTGATTTAGGATGCGGCAATCCAGCCGCAGAATGCGCCAGCTGAATTGTGCTACAAATCCAGCGAGCAATAGTCTGCTTAGAAGCAGGAGCACCTAGTTTGTTGGGTGCATACAGGATAAAAAGCGAGTTAGTTTTCCTGACTCCAGCCGTCCTGGAAACATAAATTTTCAAGGCCCTGACTACGTCCAGTAACTTGGAATCTTCCAAGTCCCTAGTAGCCACAGGCACTACAATAGGTTGGTTCAAGTGAAAAGCTGATACCACCTTAGGGAGAAACTGGGGACGAGTCCTCAATTCTGCCCTATCCATATGGAAAATCAGATAAGGGCTTTTACATGACAAAGCCGCCAATTCTGACACATGCCTGGCCGAAGCCAAGGCCAATAACATGACCACTTTCCACGTGAGATATTTCAGATCCACAGTTTTAAGTGGCTCAAACCAATGTGATTTCAGGAAACTCAACACCACGTTGAGATCCCAAGGTGCCACAGGAGGCACAAAAGGGGGCTGAATATGTAGCACACCCTTTACAAATGTCTGAACTTCAGGCAGTGAAGCCAGTTCTTTCTGGAAGAAAATCGACAGAGCCGAAATCTGGACCTTAATGGAACCCAATTTTAGGCCCATAGTCACTCCCGACTGTAGGAAGTGCAGAAAACGACCCAGCTGAAATTCCTCAGTAGGGGCCTTCCTGGCCTCACACCACGCAACATATTTTCGCCAAATACGGTGATAATGGTTTGCGGTTACTTCTTTCCTAGCTTTTATCAGTGTAGGAATGACTTCCTCCGGAATGCCCTTTTCCTTTAGGATCCGGAATTCAACCGCCATGCCGTCAAACGCAGCCGCGGTAAGTCTTGGAACAGACAGGGCCCCTGCTGTAGCAGATCCTGTCTGAGCGGTAGAGGCCATGGGTCCTCTGATATCATTTCTTGAAGTTCTGGGTACCAAGCTCTTCTTGGCCAATCCGGAACCACGAGTATCGTTCTTACTCCTCGCCTTCTTATTATTCTCAGTACCTTTGGTATGAGAGGCAGAGGAGGGAACACATAAACCGACTGGTACACCCACGGTGTCACTAGAGCGTCCACAGCTATCGCCTGAGGGTCCCTTGACCTGGCGCAATATCTCTTTAGCTTTTTGTTGAGGCGGGACGCCATCATGTCCACCTGTGGCCTTTCCCAACGGTTTACCAACAGTTGGAAGACTTCTGGATGAAGTCCCCACTCTCCCGGGTGTAGGTCGTGTCTGCTGAGGAAGTCTGCTTCCCAGTTGTCCACTCCCGGAATGAACACTGCTGACAGTGCTAAGACGTGATTTTCCGCCCATCGGAGAATCCTTGTGGCTTCTGCCATCGCCATCCTGCTTCTTGTGCCGCCCTGTCGGTTTACATGGGCGACTGCCGTGATGTCTGATTGGATCAGTACCGGCTGGTTTTGAAGCAGGGGCCTTGCCTGACTTAGGGCATTGTAAATGGCCCTCAGTTCCAGAATATTTATGTGTAGGGACGACTCCTGACTTGACCAAAGTCCTTGGAAATTTCTTCCCTGTGTGACTGCCCCCCAGCCTCGAAGGCTGGCATCCGTGGTCACCAGGACCCAGTCCTGTATGCCGAATCTGCGGCCCTCTAGAAGATGAGCACTCTGCAGCCACCACAGCAGAGACACCCTGGTCCTTGGAGACAGGGTTATCAGCCGATGCATCTGAAGATGCGATCCCGACCACTTGTCCAAGAGGTCCCACTGAAAAGTTCTTGCATGGAACCTGCCGAATGGAATTGCTTCGTATGAAGCTACCATTTTTCCGAGGACTCGTGTGCAGTGATGCACCGATACCTGTTTTGGTTTCAGGAGGTCTCTGACTAGAGATGACAGCTCCTTGGCTTTCTCCTGCGGGAGAAACACTTTTTTCTGTTCTGTGTCCAGAACCATCCCCAGGAACAGTAGGCGTGTGGAAGGAACCAGTTGTGACTTTGGAATGTTTAGAATCCATCCGTGCTGTTGTAGCACCTCCCGAGATAGTGCTACTCCGACCAACAACTGCTCCTTGGACCTCGCCTTTATAAGGAGATCGTCCAAGTACGGGATAATTAAAACTCCCTTTTTTCGAAGGAGTATCATCATTTCTGCCATTACCTTGGTAAACACCCTCGGTGCCGTGGACAGTCCAAACGGCAGTGTCTGGAATTGGTAATGGCAATCCTGTACCACAAATCTGAGGTACTCCTGGTGAGGATGGTAAATGGGGACATGCAGGTAAGCATCCTTGATGTCCAGGGATACCATGTAATCCCCCTCGTCCAGGCTTGCAATAACCGCCCTGAGCGATTCCATCTTGAACTTGAATTTTTTTATGTGTGTGTTCAAGGATTTCAAATTTAAAATGGGTCTCACCGAACCGTCCGGTTTTGGTACCACAAACAGTGTGGAATAGTAACCCCGTCCTTGTTGAAGTAGGGGCACCTTGACTATCACCTGCTGGGAATACAGCTTGTGAATTGCCTCTAGCACAGCCTCCCTGCCCGAGGGAGTTGTCGGCAAGGCAGATTTGAGGAAACGGCGGGGGGGAGGTGCCTCGAATTCCAGCTTGTACCCCTGAGATACTACTTGAAGGATCCAGGGATCCACCTGTGAGCGAGCCCACTGATCGCTGAAATTTTTGAGGCGGCCCCCCACCGTACCTGGCTCCGCCTGTGGAGCCCCACCGTCATGCGGCGGACTTGGAAGAAGCGGGGGAGGACTTTTGTTCCTGGGAACCTGCTGTTTGTTGCAGCTTTTTTCCCCTACCTCTGCCTCTGGACAGAAAGGACCCGCCTTTTCCCCGCCTGTTTTTCTGGGGTCGAAAGGACTGTACCTGATAATACGGCGCTTTCTTAGGCTGTGAGGGGACATGGGGCAAAAATGCTGACTTCCCAGCTGTTGCTGTGGAAACTAGGTCTGAGAGACCATCCCCGAATAACTCCTCACCCTTATAAGGCAAAACTTCCATGTGCCTTTTCGAATCTGCATCCCCTGTCCACTGCCGAGTCCATAAGCCTCTCCTAGCAGAGATGGACAATGCACTTATTTTAGATGCCAGTCGGCAGATCTCCCTCTGTGCATCTCTCATGTATAAGACTGAGTCTTTTATATGCTCTACGGTTAGCAGAATAGTGTCCCTGTCTAGGGTGTCAATATTTTCCGACAGGGAATCTGACCACGCAGCTGCAGCACTGCACATCCATGCTGAAGCAATCGCTGGTCTCAGTATAATGCCTGAGTGTGTATATACAGACTTCAGGATTGCCTCCTGCTTTCTATCAGCAGGCTCCTTTAGGGCGGCCGAATCCGGAGACGGTAGTGCCACCTTTTTTGACAAGCGTGTGAGCGCTTTATCCACCCTAGGGGGTGTTTCCCAACGTGACCTATCCTCTGGCGAGAAAGGGAACGCCATTAGTAACTTTTTAGAAATTACCAATTTTTTATCGGGGGAAGCCCACGCTTCTTCACACACTTCATTTAATTCTTCAGATGGGGGAAAAACTATTGGTAGTTTTTTCTCCCCTGTCAAAGTCAGAAAAATGTCTCTATGCACGTTGCCATATTTGCACCGCACACTGGTCCGCGCTGCGCATGCGTACGCTCTCCCGTGAAGGCGCATACCCGCAATAGCGGGCACTCGCAGGCGCGGTATGCGTATTTACGGTAGAGTTTATGTAGTCGTAGCGTGCGACTCATTCGTTACATATTTTCACAATTAATGTAGTTTATAGATCATGGTCCCTTTGATAGTTTCTGAAAGTTTGGTTAATATAGAAGGTCCCTGAGCTAAGGAATCCCTCTTTGTATCGTACGAAGGGTCTAACAGGAATCATACAGCAGTGTTTGGTACCCATCGGAAGAGTATTTAATTAGCAATATTCCGGTGTTGGTTTGGAGCGTATTAATCGCTCGTGCGAATAGTTATGGACATAAGAAGTTTATGTCCATTTCTACTATTTACTCATACTCAGGTATGCGGCGGGAAACTTAGTTCCCCACCCACCTGAGCTGTTTGAAATCGTCACAGCCCACCTGTATGAATCAACCTATGACCTTTTGTTGTGATACAGGGTCGAATTCCTTCATCCAATGGACAATGGGATTGTAGGGACTATGAGATTGCATTGTGTGTGGGGCATAAATAGGCAGGCCGACCACATCCAGCTCTCACTCTTCAACGGTTCTCATTGCTGAAAATCGGGTGCTGGATGTCCAGGCGCATGCGATCGTTTACCCTTGTGCGTAAGTTTCTCTCCGTAATCATTGTCTTTCTGTGAGCCAATTTCTCTCATCTCTCTCCGTCTCTCTCTCTCTCTTTCCCTTCTCTTTCTCTCGTATCTCCCCTAGACTAGTATTGTATTGTATTAGATAGTATTGTATTTTGGTTAGGAAGTCTTTGTTATATTGTAGTGTATCATTTGTACTGTTATCCCCTTTTTACAAGTATATTAGATATAATACAGTTAATAGGCTTTGGAACCTAAACCAGTATCTGTGTATTTCCTATAGTGTTAAGTGTTCACTTGAGCGTCGGTGACGCTCAAGCAGCTTTGTAGTTAGTCAGGTTACACAAGGTTGCACTTACACCCTGTATTCACATTAAGGTATTCCGTGTATTTCATTGGTATAAGGTTTAGACATAAAGGTATAGCGTTGTGAGCGTCTGCGCCGCTGGTGATCTCCTCGTGGTCTCGAGCGTCCGCTACGCCATAGCGAATCATTACTCTAGTCATAGCCAATATCGTGTCCTGTGATCACTGGGCCGTGAGCGAACGTGACGCTTGAGCGTCTCGCCTACGGCTGAGCGATCGTTACGCAACTAGCGTACCATTACGGTACTTCTTAAGTAAACAGCGTACAGTGTTCTTAGACTTCATAAAAGGTTGTTTATACGACAAGGGAATTTAGAATTGTCAATTGGGGACTCGTCCTATCCTTCTCATATCTGCACTAGGTAGATCAGCAGACATTATCCCCCCAGCAAAGGGTGGGAGGTTGTCTCGCAGTGCTGACGGGATAAGCGTCTGCTTCGCTTAGATAAAGAGTGCTGAAGGAATCCGGGAACCGGAAGTAAGAACAAAACGCTTGTGTCTTTTAAAACTGTTTTATTTCTCTTCTGTCTTGCGTATACACGCACGCATACATTTATCTGCATTTCTTTTTTCAAATTTCGTATATCACTATTCCTGTTTGCCAAGTTTTATAGTTGATAGAAAGTGCTAAAAGAGATTTGCTGTTATTTCATAGTAGAGGTAATAGTTAAAGTATAGACCAACACACGGCTTGTCTGGGAGATAAGACAGTCAGTGTGGTGTGCGGTAGATGATCAGGGATCACCTACATTGATAAAAGTAGAAATTGTGTTACGGTGGATCTTTGTTTTGCGTACACGTGTCCCTAACAAAAGACTTGCGTACGCAATCCAAACGGCAGACGCACGCAGCGTACATTACGCAACGTAGCGTCTGGTTACGCCCACGTAGCTCAAGTCACGAAAAGTTGAATTAGCGCAAAGCGATAATTAGCGCAAAGGCGATAAGTAACGCACAGCGGTAAATAACGCGACACGGTAAATAACGCAAATCTATTTTTGAAAAAAATCTGAAATTTAGCTTAACAGATCCTGCTCCTAATTGGTAACACAGTTGGACTGAAGACAATTTCTGCGCAGAAATAGATATAGAAACAAAGTGTACATGTGTTGAGTGAGTGTGTTTTTATTACATAAGTTTATATAACTTAAGAGGTTGAACCAAAAGGAAAGTCGGGTACTCGTCAAGGGACACACGTGTAAGTGACATATACGGTGGCTAGGGAGGCATCCTTGGTTAAATAATATTTGAGCATTAGAGTATAGCGGACCATAAGGTAACAGACCAGGAGGTCATAAGGTAACAGACCAGGAGGTCATAAGGTAACAGACCAGGAGGTCATTAACAGACGGTAACAGACCAGGAGGTCATAAGGTAACAGGTAAAATAGACAAAGAGGTCCGCTATAAAAGTCCAGTGGCACAACGCCTGGGGTGTTGGTGCAGAACCCATATAGGCCATAAGCTCTTGCTGAAGGAATCGCGGCCGGAAACATCGATTCCATTGATCTTTCAGTACATGACAAGTAGTGCTTATGTACTGAACGATTGGACCGCACGTAATTGTGTGCAGTAGTTAGTAATCTGACCTAATACCATTAGAGTAAAGTGGTCACAAACGCTATCTGTACATTCTGACGTGATTTGTGTAATTTTTTATTTTTGGAAGGGAAGTTCGCTGGTCACTCAGGAACTATCTAACAACCCCAACTTTACTGGAAAGAGTAAGTGTCCTTCGGGTAACCCTCATATGTTCCAGTAAACAGAAGGTTCCATAGGGGCCCTGTATCGAGTACGCCAGCACCATATCGGTGTGATCAGGTCGTATTGGTCGAGGTGGGCGAGTGAGTGGGGTACTCGGTAAACCGCCACCGCCGGCCTGCCCAGGACATCTTGGTTTGTTTGTAAGGGTTCGCTGAAAACCTTGAGATAAAGATCCAAGGAGGAATAAGCAACACCTGCAGAATTATGGGGGCCAGTTGTTCAGGTAGGGGGCGATCAACCTCGGTTCGGGTTGATTCAGAGAACCGACCCGTTGGGTCGGCAAGGTACATCATGTGTGAAAAATACGGAAGTCACACAGAATCTTTATGTGATGAATGGGAGAGAATGACTGTACAAGACAGGGACAAATTCCCAAGAATAGGTAGCTTCAGTCCAGACGTGTTACAAAATTTAAGGAGGAGGATATGTCTCATTGAACCAACAAAGAGACGAAGTAAACATTATGATTATGTGCAGTTAGGGCAACAGGAAGGTGAATTACAAAGAGAGTCAATTGACTTTTCTGAATCTTATCTTGAGAGGAGAGACATGGCATCGGGGAGGATTATGGTTGCGGAGAAAAGCACAAGGTTGAACAATAAAAACGCTCTTAGCAACTGTAGTATAGATTATAAGAATAAGTGTAATAACTGTAACAATGATTATTGTAATACTGTTGAATGTACAACTATTAACCTATGCAAGTTGCACCCCATGTCAAACTTCCCTCAGGAATACAAACAAGAAAGTGAGCCCAGAACGATGTCAGCACCTCTTCCAGCAACCATCACAAAAGCCATCCAGGTGGACGCGACCAAATTGGTAAAGGCAATAATCAAACCCCCTAACGGAGGGTCAGGTGAGGTCGTGTCCACAGGTACGTACAATGTTTTATATCACGCACAAACAGATGTACCCCAAAATATAAGACCAACACAAGATGATGTAACTGAGCTCGATCTGGCCAGGGTGATCTCAGTCCCCAATGGGAAGACTGACGATCAGGGAATCATTCCCGTCAAGGACAGTGCAATGCGCTGTCTCTGGTCCCGGACCGAATTGAGATCAATTGTGTCTGAATTTCCTGATCCTAGGAAAAATCTAGTCAAATGTCAAAAGTTTATTAAAGAACTAGGAAACGCCACAGAACCCACCAACAAAGAATGGCGGACAGTGCTGAGGGCATGTTTGCCCTCCAGTGTTGACCCTGAAAAGTTCATTGCTGATTGTAAATTAAACACGGAGGTACCTTGTATGGAAGAACACAATCAGGAATGTATTAGGCAGATTAACCGACAGTTAGGAATATATTTCCCAGCTGCTGTCAAGTGGAATGACATTCTCTCCATAAGGCAAAACGAAAGGGAAAATGTTTCTAATTATTTCAATCGAGCACTACAAATAATGGCTAGAAACACTGGGATCGCAGACATCAAGACAAATGCACAACATAAAGGAATAGCGGTTAAGGTATTAATGAATGGTTTAAAAGATGAATTAAAAACAAGGGTACAGACCACCAACCCAAACTGGAGAGATATCTCGGTGACCGCACTAAGAGAGGCCGTCATCAATCATGATCAGAATATCACCAGATACAGAGAGTCACAAAGAGATGAGTTAATGGCAGCAAATATACAGGCCCAAAACACAAGACCACCCCAACAAAAGCCCCACACCCCTGTGAGAAATCCAGATATGGAAGTCTGTTACAATTGTCATAAAAAGGGACACTTTGCAAGAGATTGTAGATCAAGAGAAAGACAACACCATAATCATAAAAATCCAAGGAATCAGGGAAGTACAGGGGAAACGATTGATGATGATGAGCATCCGAGCGTTTGAGGAGGCATCAAATCAACCAAAACCTCAGGTCATTAACACGTGGAGGAAGCCCAGGATTTGTTATCATTGTAGGAGAGAAGGGCATTATGCTAGCAACTGTAATAACCCACATAAAGTTAGACCCCCTAGACCAAGAAATGAGCAAAATTACAATACACACCATTATAATCAGGGATCACATAGGCAGGAAAGGTGATTATTAGGAATGGAGGCAAGCCTGAGGTAACGGTTAATGAAGTGGGAGGTCATTCACTGAAGACACCGGAATGACCAGGTGAAAAGTTGTAAATGTATTTGTGAAAAATGTTTTTTTTTCTCTCTCTCTCTCTATCCCCATCTCTGACTAGTATTGGTAAGAATTCACACATTGCATACCCACTTGGTCCTTGCAGAAGTCTACCAAACCCCAGCATGACCTCCGCCACAATGTATTTCTGGCCAGATACAGACAGTGGAGTAATGCAGGTGCTGGTGGGAAGGGACTGCTCAAGGAGACCATTAGACACATAGATATGACAGCCTAATAAGTCTGACAATGTTTTTCTAATGCTAACAATGTTTTCTTAATGTTGACAATGTTTAAAAATGCTTTGTTTCTCTTTTCTTATTAATGGTTATTGTCGAGTTATGTAATGTATATATGCACATGAATTGTTCTCTATCTCTTTTTTTTCTTTTTGTGCTTTCTCTCTCTTCTCACTCATGTTTCATGGTTTAAAAATGGTATGTCACCCCTCAGTTGGACCAATGGTAATGCCAGATTTTTGCTCCTTACAGAAAGATCGTCGGTTGGGAAGGAATATTGCATCACCAGAATGTTCGTTTGGAAGACTGAGAGACAACACCTTTGAGAAGACAGCAGAACAAGAAGAACAACAAGACGAGAGAACTTATTATCGTAACAAGTTCTCTCCCCCTCAAACTGTTTTCTTATGCCCCCTTTACAAATTTCTTCTTTTCTCCTCCTGTAAGATGGACTTGCCCCAAGAGACTGCAATATGGATTTTCCCGTTAACCAGGATGTTGACCAGAGCAGTCTGTTTCGGTGAGAGTACCAGTGAGGTCGAGAAAGGATCCAGAAAGGTTCTAATGACTGAGACGGAGGTGTAAATTTCCAATAGCAACCCAATCACCAAGCAAAGGCGAGTACCGGGCACGATCTAACAACCATGTTATCTGTAAACATTTTCTTTGAAGGATTGTTAGCTCAAAAAGAAAATTGTATCTGTAGGCTCTGTGATAATCTGGTTGAAGATGGATGCATAAAGAAATGCCAATCCAGTTTTAATATCCATATGGACCGGCATCCATTGAGTGACTATCACTCCATAGTGGGTAGCGTGTTAAATGAGACAAAATTTTTGGGTATGTTCTCAAGTACCTCAAGGGCATAGCAAATCAGGGCTAGTACCATTTCCTTTAACGGTAGGGGAGGTACTTGAGCTAAAGGGTGGGAGACCGGTGGACCGGAGATTTAACATCTCCAGCCCTCCTAGTTTGAAGCTCCACCAATACCATGTGGATAGGTCCCTCTTATGTTTCAATATCTCCAACCCCCGTAAGCCGGGAAATTGGGAAGTGTCATGGAGCAACCTTACCATGACCTTTTCACACAGAGCAGATAGAATGCCTACAGATACAGAGCTGGTACGCCACATAGCCAGTAGAGGAAAATCTTTTCGGTATCGATATACCTTAGGAAATAGGATTACTAGAGTTGGAGAGGTATCACCAGGATACTGTGCACATATCGTACAAACTGATACGTGCATTAGGCAGATGGAAGAATTAGGGTCAGGAGATTTCACCTGGAAGGTTTGTAACATGGTAATGTCCTTCTCCGTCCCATATGTTCTCCCCGATGACGCATATTTCATATGCGGGAGAAAGGCGTACAAGTGGCTTGCCCCAAACTCTGAAGGATTGTGTTATATTGGAAAAGTATTGCCTGAAGTGATGACTGTTACACATGACAAAATGAAGGACATACACCGTGGTGCCCAAGCTCCTTATACTCACACTCATTACGAGCACCGAGTTAAAAGACAACTGTCAGAAAGGTTAGAGCATCCGGCCTCTGATCTTATCCATGAATCCACCGGGATTCAGGTTCTGGTAGCGTTAGATTTCACTCGCACCGCTCGAGGAGTGATGAATTATAGATACATTTCCGCACTCGCCAATTTGTTAGATAATATCACTGAAATGTATGATGACACGTTTAGATACACTGGAAGAGAACTTCAAGCTTACAAAACGGAACTAGTTCAGCATAGGATGCTTCTTAATTATCTTACAGCAGTAACAGGCGGATATTGTGTTACATTGGCAACACAGTACGGCATAAAGTGTTGCACTTATATCACGAATAGCACCGAGGATCCGGTAGAGGTCATAGACCAAAAGATGGATGATATTCTCCAATTGAAGTGGGAATTTCGTCGGAAACACAATCTCACCCTTGCTGCTGTAGGTATTGAGCTGACTGGTTGGGTGTCATGGTTGAACCCGCGAAATTGGTTCTCCGGTTTAGGAGACTGGGCTCAAGGAGTCATAATGGATGTTGGAAAGTTTCTACTATGTATCTTAGGTGTTGTTATATTTATTGGATTGATATTTAGATGCGGGCAGGCTTTAATGAGGTGCAAACAAAGTACAAGAGTGATGAGCTTGAGGAGCGAGGAAACTGTAATTAACCTGGATTTGATTTATGACCCAATGATAGAAACCAGGATGGGATGAAAATGCGATTATACGGTCCGTTTCTTTCACCTGTTTTTCTGCTTTTCTCCAAGATACAAAGACCCCCTTGGACGAGGAAGTTGACGAGACGCTATACAGACAACAGACAAGCACCAAAGATGAAGTTTTGACCACTTGAGAAATGGACACTTGATGAACTTTGCCATGGATCCCCAGTTTCCCTAGTGCTTTTAAACTCACGCTAGCCCAACATTTTTTGTAAATCTGATGGCTCAGACAAAGCTATTTGCTCATGCCCAAGGAGCAATACAGCGCAAAGAAGACGACTCTCAACAGATACCGAACACAACTTCGACGACAGATGTACATTTCCCTGACATAGAATATCATTGCATTTTCCATAAGTGTTCTTTATCTTCATCTCTACAACCCTCAGGTAATGGCACACATAGACGATAGGGAATACAGGCACAGATATCAGCAACCACATATCTCCCCCATTCATGTATCATCAACTAAAATGTGCTCCCCATTTTGTTCAAAATCCGAAAAGAGCTCGGTAAAGTTTGACAGCCCATCCACAGACCTGTACCACAGGATAAGAAGGAATTCAAATGTATACTTCGCAATACCTCGAAGCTTGATTTACAACACGTACGGCACGATGATACATGACCCTCCAAACATGGACTCATACACACATGCTTCTACTTTCTCACTAGGTCATACCCTCTTCACACCTACTCCTCTCTTCTTCCTTACCCCACCATGGAAATCAATTAACCCCTGACTTGCATTTTTCTCCTTAAATGTTTTGTGGCAGTTATTATTGACTGCCAAAGGGTGGACTGTCAAAGTCAGAAAAATGTCTCTATGCACGTTGCCATATTTGCACCGCACACTGGTCCGCGCTGCGCATGCGTACGCTCTCCCGTGAAGGCGCATACCCGCAATAGCGGGCACTCGCAGGCGCGGTATGCGTATTTACGGTAGAGTTTATGTAGTCGTAGCGTGCGACTCATTCGTTACATATTTTCACAATTAATGTAGTTTATAGATCATGGTCCCTTTGATAGTTTCTGAAAGTTTGGTTAATATAGAAGGTCCCTGAGCTAAGGAATCCCTCTTTGTATCGTACGAAGGGTCTAACAGGAATCATACAGCAGTGTTTGGTACCCATCGGAAGAGTATTTAATTAGCAATATTCCGGTGTTGGTTTGGAGCGTATTAATCGCTCGTGCGAATAGTTATGGACATAAGAAGTTTATGTCCATTTCTACTATTTACTCATACTCAGGTATGCGGCGGGAAACTTAGTTCCCCACCCACCTGAGCTGTTTGAAATCGTCACAGCCCACCTGTATGAATCAACCTATGACCTTTTGTTGTGATACAGGGTCGAATTCCTTCATCCAATGGACAATGGGATTGTAGGGACTATGAGATTGCATTGTGTGTGGGGCATAAATAGGCAGGCCGACCACATCCAGCTCTCACTCTTCAACGGTTCTCATTGCTGAAAATCGGGTGCTGGATGTCCAGGCGCATGCGATCGTTTACCCTTGTGCGTAAGTTTCTCTCCGTAATCATTGTCTTTCTGTGAGCCAATTTCTCTCATCTCTCTCCGTCTCTCTCTCTCTCTTTCCCTTCTCTTTCTCTCGTATCTCCCCTAGACTAGTATTGTATTGTATTAGATAGTATTGTATTTTGGTTAGGAAGTCTTTGTTATATTGTAGTGTATCATTTGTACTGTTATCCCCTTTTTACAAGTATATTAGATATAATACAGTTAATAGGCTTTGGAACCTAAACCAGTATCTGTGTATTTCCTATAGTGTTAAGTGTTCACTTGAGCGTCGGTGACGCTCAAGCAGCTTTGTAGTTAGTCAGGTTACACAAGGTTGCACTTACACCCTGTATTCACATTAAGGTATTCCGTGTATTTCATTGGTATAAGGTTTAGACATAAAGGTATAGCGTTGTGAGCGTCTGCGCCGCTGGTGATCTCCTCGTGGTCTCGAGCGTCCGCTACGCCATAGCGAATCATTACTCTAGTCATAGCCAATATCGTGTCCTGTGATCACTGGGCCGTGAGCGAACGTGACGCTTGAGCGTCTCGCCTACGGCTGAGCGATCGTTACGCAACTAGCGTACCATTACGGTACTTCTTAAGTAAACAGCGTACAGTGTTCTTAGACTTCATAAAAGGTTGTTTATACGACAAGGGAATTTAGAATTGTCACCCCAAACATAATACACTTTTTTGAGGTACCTGGGTTTATATCAGAAATGTGTAATACCTCTTTCATTGCCTCAATCATGCAACGAATGGCCCTAGTGGACATTAAATTAGACTCTTCGTCGTCGACACTGGTATCAGTATCCGTGTCGACATATGTGTCTGCCATCTGAGGTAGCGGGCGCTTTAGAGCCCCTGATGGCCTTTGAGTCGTCTGGGCAGGCACGAGCTGAGAAGCCGGCTGTCCCGCATTTGGCATGTCGTCAAATTTTTTATGTAAGGAGTCGACACTTGCACGTAATTCCTTCCATAAGTCCATCCACTCAGGTGTCTGCCCCGCAGGGGGTGACATCACATTTATAGGCATCTGCTCTGCCTCCACATAAGCCTCCTCATCAAACATGTCGACACAGCCGTACCGACACACCGCACACACACAGGGAATGCTCTGACAGAGACAGGACCCCACAAAAAGCCCTTTGGGGAGACAGAGAGAGAGTATGCCAGCACACACCAGAGCGCTATATAATACAGGGACTAACTGAATTATATCCCCTTATAGCTGCTATAAATTATATACTGCGCCTAAATTTAGTGCCCCCCCTCTCTTTTTTACCCTTCTGTAGTGCAGACTGCAGGGGAGAGCCAGGGAGCTTCCTTCCAGCGGAGCTGTGAGGGAGAAATGGCGCCAGTGTGCTGAGGGAGATAGCTCTGCCCCTTTTTCGGCTGACTTTTCTCCCGCTTTTTTATGGAATCTGGCAGGGGTATTTATCACATATATAGCCTCTGGGGCTATATATTGTGATTATTTTGCCAGCCAAGGTCTAATTATTGCTGCTCAGGGCACCCCCCCCAGCGCCCTGCACCCATCAGTGACCGGAGTGTGAGGTGTACAAGAGGAGCAATGGCGCACAGCTGCAGTGCTGTGCGCTACCTTGGTGAAGACTGAAGTCTTCTGCCGCCGATTTTTCCGGACCTCTTCTAGCTTCTGGCTCTGTAAGGGGGACGGCGGTGCGGCTCCGGGAACGAACACCAAGGACGGGTCCTGCTGTCGATCCCTCTGGAGCTAATGGTGTCCAGTAGCCTAAGAAGCCCAAGCTAGCTGCAAGCAGGTAGGTTCGCTTCTTCTCCCCTTAGTCCCTCGTTGCAGTGAGTCTGTTGCCAGCAGGTCTCACTGTAAAATAAAAAACCTAAAATATACTTTCTTTCTAGGAGCTCAGGAGAGCCCCTAGTGTGCATCCAGCTCAGCCGGGCACAAGATTCTAACTGAGGTCTGGAGGAGGGTCATAGAGGGAGGAGCCAGTGCACACCAGATAGTACCTAATCTTTCTTTTAGAGTGCCCAGTCTCCTGCGGAGCCCGTCTATTCCCCATGGTCCTTACAGAGTTCCCAGCATCCACTAGGACGTCGGCGAAAACATTTTATATACTGATGCAGGTGCGCATAAATATATATATATATATATATATATATATATATATATATATTTTATGAGAGCATGTTTAAATAAATTTTTTTTTTTTCCTGGTGTACGCACAATGTAGAATTGCATGAAGCTTTGACTACATGTCCACAATGTGGACACTTCCACTAGCCAGAGTGGAGCTGCATCATGTAAAGTACAATCCAGCCAAGTTCCATCTCACTCATAGGATGGACATAATCAAAAATGCATATGTGTGCTCCTGTGCCTGCGCTGTAGTGTCCGCACGTGCTAAGTCATCCGTCCAACTTAGAATGGTGAAAACTCCCCCAAGCTCACCAGCCATAAGACATTTGCACTTTAATGCTAGATGGCTATATCTGTATTGTATAACCCTTTTATGGAAAGATCTGTTTCATTCATGCCAGGAGTTGTGTGTTCTGGTTATTCTTCAGCCGCACCTCTCATTTCAAATCTTATTGCACTTGGATACTCAGCATGTCAGCTCGGACGGCTCAGATTTAAAAACTTGTGCTGCTGTTTACATTATACATTGTGTGGTGTCCTCACTAGGTACAGGCTGCGCTGGCCCCACCTATATCATCTTCTGCATGGTCATCACTCACTTAAGTGAAAAAATAAGTAGTCTGTGCTCTTAACCCTAAAGGTTCTTGGTGGGTTTGATGGTCCACATATGAATATGGAAATACTTATGTCCATGTTTTATTCTTTGTTTCCAGCTGATCTCTTTCCTGGCACCTGTTTTGGTCGTGGTCATCGCACGTATTTGCCGCCGGGCGGATCACACGGATACATGGGTAGCCATACTTGGTAATACACTGACTTTAAGTAGTTTGCTCAAAGCACTGTAGGTCTAAAGCTGTGTACGCACTAAAAAGAAATGTCATTCATTCATGTGACAAACAGAATATCTGTGTGTGCACCCGATTCATCTAGGAATGTCCTTGTTCACAGACCTATCGGGCCGGCTCTGCAGCACAGCCGTTATATCGTCCTATCTGGCTGTGTGTATGGCCGGCTGTCTCTTATGCTGACCAAGATGACACAGCTGCACGGGCAAATTCAAAGCCCAGTTGTGAGGTCTAGCCTGACATATTGAGCAGTCAATTGGTAATTATGTACAATTACCAAATTGGTTGCTATGTGGAGGGGAATTCGGTGGTTGCTGAATGCTTTGGCACAGTGTGTACCCAGCATAACATAGCTCCTTTGTGTGGAGTTCAGCGACCCGTCAGGGCAGTCTGAACAGCAGTGTAGGCCCCCTGGGCAAAGCAATGCATCGGGGCCCCTACACATCCTCCAGCAGTAGGGGGTGCCATCAGCTGCAGCTTTGATGTCCCGTGGGAGGTAGGGGGTGTTCTATATCCCACACAGCATGTAGGACATGGAGCAGTAATTTTTGCTAATTATTCCTTTGCTGCACAGATGGAGGGAGAACACTAAACTGTAGAAGGGGGCATTGGGCTGAATAAAGAAGCCCGGGTACATGACTTCCAGGGTGGTAGGGGGTGTTTAATACGCAGGGGAGGGGTGGATAGTGGAGTAGGATTAATATTCATCATTTTCTGGTGGGAGGGCAGCGTGCTTGACTGCAGAAATTTCCAGTTCCTGGAAATAGATCTATCATTCAATGGGATTAAAAAAAAAAAAAACAGATTCCCACCTTTTCAGGAGGTTCTGGGGCCTTGGGGATCAGAGTTCAGGAGCCAGAGCAATCCACCGACGAAACACTAAAACTGCATATCAGGCGTGTGGATCAGCTGCTGGAAGGCTGATATCTCTGGTTCTGGGCATAGTAGAGACAAGCTGCCAGTGTCCACCGGAAGGGGAGAGAACACAAGATATCTGTCTGGGAACAGCAATTATCAGGCTCTGATGGGGATCACTGCTTTTGAAGTCAGATTATCTCTGGTTCCACAGGACCAATTTAAAAAACTGTGATACCCCTGGAAAAAAGTGGGTCCCTCGGCTATCAGACTAGGGCCCATAGACTCGAGGGGCCCTTGGGCAACTGCCCACTGAGCCCATACAAAAAGATGGCCCTGGTGACCGTGCCAGGGGTTGATACACTAAGCAATCCTGCTTCCAGGGCCTGATTTGTTGGTGAGCAATATAACCGTGCCAGTAATGCCTGTACTCTCCTTGCGTGGCCACTAAGAATTTCTGGTTTCCACACCTCTAATAAACAGAGCTTCCAATATATGGCTCTCCATAGCTGCGAGTGTCAAAGATATCCATTCTGTGTGTATGTTCTAGAAACCCTTCCAGTTCTCCCTCTTGTGCTTTTTATAGCAATCACTAAGTCGCATTCTACATTTGTAAGTTTCCGTCCATCTTTATCACCCAGTTAGCCATAATAGGGTTACTTTTATGTATTGCAATGAAAGATCAGTGGTGCAGCTTATTTGATTACTACTTTTCTTCCCTATCCTCTTGCAACACTTTGAAAAGAAGAAATTAGTCAGAACCTAATCTAATAAATTATAAAATGTTTGTGACTGATACAAAGGGGGCTGGAAATGTGTTCCTAAAAACGCAGGCGCAATTGGCGTTTACAAAAAATAAAAATTGTATATGAAAAATTGCGATTACCATAAGGTACATTCAGGTCGGCACCAGTGGCATATGCACCCGCTTTACATCCCATACACTTGTAAGAAAATAAACAATTTGTATAAACATACACCTAAAGTGAATGTATGTGTGACAAACAAAGAAAGCAGCAATCATCGCCAGGCATAATTAGTGTGAGTGCTGGTTGCACCTGCTCCTTCCCACCTGCAATTAATGCAGCTCTCAGGTGTGTATATGTCTGTCTCTGTCTGCACCTGTTAGCACAAGCTCCCCAATACTTTACATGGCCTGTGTTGGGACTCTGCTCTCTACCCACCTCTCCAGACGCAGGCTGGTTTCAGATTCCCATAAGTGTACCCTTTGGGTGCATGCAGAGTGATCCACGCAAGATCTGCTCGGGAAAATAATGCGCACTGTGCATCAATTATTATTTTGATGCAAAATTTCCACTACTTTATCAAATGTGTACGTCATGATTAAAATATTCTTTACAGTTATGGATAAAGCTTCCTTATCCTGTCAGTGCACCTCCTTTCATGATAGCGTTACTATATTTGTGGCCTAATACCAGGATATTGCCCTTTACTACTTCCTCATTGAAATAGATGGTAAGAAAACCTAGAAATAATTTGAACCAACAGAAATGGAGTAACTTGTATATTGGGCAGTGAGATGGAGACAGAAAATATATATAGCTCCAGTGGTCGAAGTGGGGGTATGGAAAAGTGAAGGTTGTAATTATGCTCTCCTGGAAAAGGGGGTGTAGTCACTTAAAAGGCTGTGTGTCCATAAGTATAGTGTACTGCACCATGGGGGTCATTCCGAGTTGTTAGCTCGTTGCCGATTTTCGCAATGTAGCGATTAAGGCAAAAATGCGCATGCGCATGGTACACAGTGCGCATGCGCTAAGTATTTTAGCACAAAACTTAGTAGATTTACTCACGTCTGAACGAAGAATTTTCATCGTTGAAGTGATCGGAGTGTGATTGACAGGAAGTGGGTGTTTCTGGGCGGAAACTGACCGTTTTCTGGGAGTGTGCGGAAAAACGCAGGCGTGCCAGGATAAAACGCGGGAGTGTCTGGAGAAACGGGGGAGTAGCTGGCCGAACGCAGGGCGTGTTTGTGACGTCAAACCAGTAACGAAATGGGCTGAGCTGATCGTAGTGTAGGAGTAAGTCTCGAGCTACTCAGAAACTGCTAAGAAATTTCTGTTTGCAATTCTGCTAATCTTTCGTTCGCAATTCTGCTATGCGAAGATACACTCCCAGAGGGTGGCGGCCTAGCGTGTGCAATGCTGCTAAAATCTGCTAGTGAGCGAACAACTCGGAATGAGGGCCTATATACACATTATGCACCACAATCATAGGACCCCTTATACTATCTAGTACTGGTGTCCCTTGCACATTATCCCACACGGAATGAGCCAAAATTCACATTACACCACACGGAATGAGTCAAAATTTCACATTACGCAACACAGCATGATCCACAATTCAGGGAGACAGCAGAGACAGGCAGAGGGACATAAGGAAGCAGGGAAACATTACCTAATGAGATGAGCAGCGGAGGTGCGGAAGGGACTGGAGTCGGCGGCAGCGGAGGAGCTCATGGTCAGTGAGAAGAAGGCCTTTGGTGTGGTGGCGGGGAGGTCCCTCTGACAATATATGCAACCACTGGAAATCTATTCATGCTGCTATATAAATTTATGTGACACCCCGGTGTAATGAGGTTTTTATATATACTGTATGATGTATAAATGCAGGTCAGATGGTACCTTATGTTAGCACAGCTTCAGGTATCGACTCTTGCTCTGGCACCCTGACTTTGGCAGCATTGTTGCTGCTTCCGTCCAAGCACACCACAGGAGAGAGGCTCTCTGCCGCCTGCCACTGGCCGTTCACTGCTGCTAACCACAAATGGTGGTCAGCGGCAGGCGGCTGTGGGCGGCAGAGATCCTAGAGCCTCACAGGTCCGGCGCTTTACACAGCCGCCTATTCAGCGTGGGTGCCGGGCAAGGACGAGAGCAGCATCCTTAGTGCAGCAGGCTGGCCACTTCCCTTGCCTCCTGCTGCACACTCTTTAAAAAAAAAAAAACTAATTCCAGGTTTAGTGAAAAGAAGTGCCGGTATGTCATACCGCCGCATACCGACCCACTTCTACCACTGTATAGCTCTATAAATAACATGTTGGGTACATGGACTTTGTTTACAGAGTTATATGGCACAGCACACACTTCCTGTATATGTTTAGGTAGCCAGACTCTCTAGCAGAAAATCCTTCTGTTTTATAAAACGCAATACTGCAGAGAGAACAACCCATCTATTACAAACGTTTGCATTACACCGCTTTATTAAGATTTCAGACTACCACACAATGGTACACAGTTGTAAGTTGTTGGTACAAATCTCTACCTTTTAAATAAGCGTGGTCTGTTCCATTTAAAAAATTTGTATACTCCCATGGCTTGTAAAAAGCTTTAGGTTCATAAATCTAGCCCCAGGGAGCAATGTTTGGGTGTGTAGTATGGATCACAGGTGACTACTGTAACCAGTCTGTGGAAAAAAACATTTCTAAGCTAACCTTTTGTTTATATCACAGGCTTTAAGGTGTAAGGTGTGTACACACGGTGAGATCCTTGCTATGTCCTATTTTTTCTTGAGATTTCCCTTGAACTCCCCGGAGGCCAGATAGGACAGATATGCCCCCCCCCCAGTGCCAGATATGCCCCCCCCAGTGCCAGTTTTGCCCCACAGTGCCAGATATGACCCCCAGTGCCAGGTTACATTGCCCCACGGTGCCAGATATGCCCCTCAGTGCCAGGTTACATTGCCCCACAGTGCCAGTGCCCCACAGTCCCCAGTGCTGCCCCCCAACCCCGCTGGATATACTTACGTGTCCTTGGATTTTCTCCTCCACGTGCTGCCGCTGCTTCTTCTTTCTTCCTTCCTCCGCGCTGTGAAGAGAATGGACCGGCGGGGAGTGGCCACATGACGCTGATCGGCATCGCAAGCTCATATCGCAAGGTACTAGAAACACTTGCGATATGAACTAGATAGGACACCGATCTAGCAAGGATTGACTTGCCAGCTCGGTCTATCTTTTCTTGCGATGCCGACCGCGCGGGGACGCGCATCGGGATCGGATAAGGATCGCAAGGTGACTTTCACCTTGCGATCTGCACTATATTTTCATCCGATTCTGACTATATAGTCAGAATCGAATGAAAAAATCGTACCGTGTGTACACACCCTAAGGGTGTGTACACACGGTACGATTTTTTCATTCGATTCTGACAAATAGTTAATCGAGATGTGTGGGTTCAGATTTACTTGGTTTGGATTTTTCGTATTTGGCTATCTAAAACACGTTACAGTTGGATAGCCAATAAGATGCTGTTTTGTGATCGGAGTAAATTTATTATGTTTCTTATATAGCACAGCATATTCCCTTTCGCTTTGAATTGGAAAATGAACACGCACATCTCTAGTTATTAATCAAGACTGTGTATTAAGAAACACCCATTACACTTGTATGCTGTGGGGTTGATATGGTATCCAGTCTTTAGGTCGACCACTATTGCTCGACATGGCCACTAGGTCAACATATCAAAGGTCGACACATGAAAAGATCCACATGAGTTTTTCACAATCCCCCCCCCCCATTTTTGAACTTTTATACTTTACGTTCCACGTGGACTACGATTGGGAATTGTAACCTGCCTGAAACATGGCGAGCGAACACTGTGCACTAATTGGGGTTCCCCGTCACTTTACAAAGAAAACACCAATTTACAAAAAAAACCCTCATGTCTATCTTTTCAATGTCGACCTAATGACCGTGTCGACATGTCATGTGTCGACCTAGTTCCTGTCGACCCAACGATCCACACCTGTTGACAGATGCATGGATATCCTTAAAACCTGGACTGGTAGGGTACATTGAGGACTGAGGGCCTAATTCAGCATGGAACGCTGCTCTTGACACCATTCAGTCCTGTGCAGTGTGCGCACGTGCAGAAGGGAGAGGGCATTGCATTGGCATTTCGTGGGTGTCATTGGGGGGGATGTGCAGTCTAGACAATGGAGGCTTGTGTGGGCAATTTGCGAGGCGGGCTGCAGCAGCTGCGTCCCGAAACATGGCGGGTAGCCGTCTGCCTTAGCTGCATAGTCAGAGTGCAACCCTAAATATGTGAGAGCGCTCGCATGTCTGCGGGGGTGGGGCAGGGCCCGGCATGCGGGGAGCGGACTTGCCCTGTGCTGCGCGTTTCTTCACATGTCCGAGTAAAGGGTTGTAGGTGTGCGATTTTCTACAACCCTTACTGAATTAGGCCCTGACTTTGGGAAACACTGATGTGCAGTAAAAGTTGGGGAAAGGCCCAGGAACAGACCAGATGAATCGCGTTACCAAGAGTCCAGAATGGTTTTGAAGTTGCAGTGAGGGAGATTGCTGGGAGTAACAAAGCTGACAACATGGGCTAATTGTATCTGATTGGACTGGATGTAAGGTGCCAAAGATCGGATGCAAGTAGGATCGAGAACTCTCCACTTTGCTATCTTGTGCACCCATCAAATGTGGGGAGATGAGCTTAGTCCCTACCCCATGGGTAAAGGAATGCAGTGTAGTAGAGTGACCTCCCATTGAGGAGGTGGAGTTTATAATGATAGATGTCCGTAAAATAGTTTCCCAACTCAATGGCTTTTGTCTCGGTCTGACCAGAGTTTAGCCAGCAGTACTACTGTTATGTTGCCCACAGCAAAATGTAATTCCTTTTTTCTACTACTACAAGTGATAAAACATAATATGATGTAGCAAGAAAATTAACCTGTCAAAAACCACTAGAAAGTGTTTCTACACTCAGAACGTTGCAGTATACTGGTGCCCCATCTCTGCTGCTCTCCATCTCACTCTAACACCAGGTTATAGTCGTGGAAAACAACTAGGCAAGAGTTTACAGTGATGATCAGAGTTTCCGTCTGTTAAAATAAATTAGCTATAAATCCATTAAAAAAAAGTTTTTTTCCCCAACTATAATGAATGCAGGGGTTTTACAAATGTACAAAGCAATATTGCCCAGGGAATAAAAAAAACAGCAACCCTATTGTGATAACCAGGCCTCTATTACTAACATTAGGCAGAACATTTACTAAAGCCTAATGTCCGTGTGACTCTGTTATGTGCAGAGCGGAAATCTTTCCTCCTTACCATAATATTGGCAGCGTCTGGAATATGTAGTTAGTTACTGTTTCCTGTTCTTTGTTTTTGCAGCCGCCAGTCTCTCTCTTGCCCTCAATGGCATCTTTACCAATACAATAAAACTCCTAGTTGGAAGGTAAGTGACCTGCAACAAGACGGCCCTTTCCCTAATACGCTGTATGCGGCATTATCTGTACACCTTCCTTGCTCTGGACGAATTCCCCTGACAGACTACTGTAGGAGACCACGTTAGAGATGGAACTGCGCGTACACCCTGGAATTGGACAGACTGTAGCTGAGCGCTATCGTAGTGCAAGTCAAAAGATCCACGTGTGAAGTGTTACAACGCCCTGAAACTAATCTAATTATATTTTTAGTTTGTGTGTCTGTGCATTTGCTTTATTTATTAACCGTTTCTTATACAGGTTGAGTATCCCTTATCCAAAATGCTTGGGACCAGAGGTATTTTGGATATCGGATTTTACCGTATTTTGGAATAATTGCATACCACAATGAGATATCATGGTGATGGGACCTAAATATAAGCACAGAATGCATTTATGTTTCATATACACCTTATACACACAGCCTAAAGGTCATTTAATACAATATTTTCAATAACTTTGTGTATTAAACAAAGCTTGTGTACATTGAGCCATCAAAAAACAAAGGGTTCACTATCTCAGTCTCACTCAAAAAGTCCGTATTTCGGAATATTTCGTATTTCGGAATATTTGGATATGGGATACTCAACCTGTATAACGCAGCATATTCCATTGCGCTTTACAATTGGAAACAACAACAATGATCTAGCAAAACTGGGTAAAAACAGACAGACATAGAGGTAGGGAGGCCCTGCTCGCAAGCTTACCATCTATAGGGAAATAGGCATTGTTACACAAGGATAGATGCTATCTATTGCATAATGGTCCACCAGATTGCTAGGTTCTTAAGGGGTTGTATGATATGATCACCCCGCAATGTTGGCCAAGTGTCAGGAGGGTGTGAGAGTAAAGAAAGACAAAATATGTGGGGTTTATGTGTACTGTACAGAGAGGATGCACTGAAGGTTATGTGGGTGGGTCTGGAATTTGGTAGGCTTGTCTGAAGAGATGAGTTTTCAGAGAACGTTTAAAGGTTTGGAGACTAGAGGCAAATCTTATTGTGCGTGGGAGGGCATTCCACAGAGTGGGTGAAGCCCGGATAAAGTCCTGTCATTTTGAGTGTGAACAAGTAATGCGTGTGGATGAGAGATGCAGATCTTGTGCAGAGCTTAGAGGTCGGGTAGGGAGATATTTTGAGATGAGTGAAGAGATGTATGTTGGTGCAGTTTGGTTAATAGCCGTGTATGTCAGTAAAAGTATTTTATATTTAATATGGCAGAATACTGGTAACCAATGGAGGGACTGACAGAGCGGATCTGCAGACGATGAACGTCTAGCGAGGAAGATTAGCCTCGCAGCTGCATTCAAAATGGATTGTAGTGATGAGAGCCTATGTTTGGGAAGACTGGTCAGGAGACTATTACAATAATCAATGCGGGAGATAATGAGAGCATGGATTAGAGTTTTTGCTGTGTCTTGTGTAAGATAAGGCCGTATTTTGGATATGTTTCTTAGATGTATGTAACATGATCTTGAGACAGATTGAATGTGGGGAACATAGGACAGATCAGAGTCATGTATGACACCTAGGCAGCGAGCTTGTGGGGTAGGGGTGATTGCAGAGTTCTCAACAGTGATAGAGATATCAGGTTGGTAACTACTATTGGCCGGTGGAAATATAATTAATTCTGTTTTGAAAATATTAAGTTTGAGGTGGCGAGATGTCATCCAGGATGAAATGGCAGAAAGGTATTCAGTGACACGGCCCAATACAGATGGTGACAAATCTGGGGAGGATAGGTACAATGTTTTTAAACGGGTTATACACCAATTTTCATAAGTCTCTGCTATCATTATTTATATGGTGCCAGCATATTCCTTTTACAATTGGAAACCAAACAGAAATAAATTGAGACTATGTAATAACAAAAAGACAAGGTAAAAGGTTACACGGTTACAGTCTATAGGGAAATAGGAAGCTATCTAATATGGGGCCTAATTCAGACCTGATCGCTGTGCGGCTAATTTTGCTGTCCTGCGATCAGATAGTCGCCGCCCAAGGGGAGTGTAAATCCGCCTGTGCAATCACATGTGTACGCCGTGCGAAAAATGTCCCTCAGTCAGCGGATAGCTGCAAATCCATTCGCACCTCACTCACCATTGAATGATTTTGCCACTGTGTGCAGTCTGTACGCAGCCCAGGACTTACTCCTACACTGTAAAAACCCAAAAAAAAACAGGCCGATTGGGTCCGGAGCTGATATCACACAGCCTCCCAGAAAACGTTTGGAAATACCTGCGTTTTCCCTGACACTCCCAGAAAATGGCCAGTTACCACCCGCAAACTGCCCCTTCCTATCAATCATCATGTGAATGGCTGTGCGATTGATTTTCGCACCAGCTTGTCGCTGTTTGGCGAAGCCTGTGTGCATTGTGGTGCATGCACAGTCAATCGATAACTGCTGTGCGTTTTCGCACTGTGGGCGATTATCGGGTCTGAACCTGGCCCATAGTGTATTGGTTCAGCCAGACTGCAGAGGTTCTTGGTATGCTGCATGTTACAGTCACACAGGAGTGTTGGCCTGGGGTCAGGTGTGTGTGTGTGTGTGTGTGTGTGTGTGTGTGTGTGTGTGTGTGTGTGTGTAGAAATAGAACATGTAAGATACAGCTTGTGTGGACTGTGTAGAGGGGAAGTAATTGGGTAGAATAGCTTAAGAAGGTTATGTGGATGGTTCTGGAATGTGATAAGCTGCCTGAAGAGGTGACTTTTCAGGGAAGTACTTAAAGTTTTAAAGGCTAGAGCAAAGTCTTATTGTGAGCGGGAGATCAATCCAGAGTGTGTGCGGCCTGAAGTCCTGTAGCTGTGAATGGGTGTAGGTAATGAGTGTGGATGAGAGATACAGCCCTTGTGCAGGGGGGTTGAGTTGGGAGATATATTCAGATGTATGTTGGTGCAGTTTTGCCTTATATAAGCACAAGTATTTTTATATTAAGCGCCGTAAATTACAGGACAGCAATGTAGGGCTGAGGTAAGAGCAACTGAAGAATGTTTTGCTAGAAAAATCAGTCTCTGCTGCATTTACAAAAGATTATAGGTCTTATTAAGAATTTTAAGGTCCCTTTAATACTCTCCCCTCGTGATTTTTTAGACCTCCACCCAAGATTTATTTAGTTTATTCTAAGTGTGGGTGCCCAAGGTTTAAGAGAATAACAATGTACATGCTTCCCATCTTTCTATCTCCAGACGCATCCAGCTCCTCTTTATTGTAGGGAGTCTGTCATGGATGAGAGAATTTGTACATACAGTACTATGTGGGAGGGGCAACATAGTAAATAGAAAATAACTCTTCTGTAACATGTCCCAGCACTGTTGCGGTGCATGTGACTGCTGTAGGCACCATAACTAGAATGCTGCAGGTATGCTCCTTTTTGTGGGTTTACTATTCAGCTGGTCCTGCACACTAAACACGTGTCTATAGTCCATGCCAGACCATCCTTGGTGAAGGAGACGTGAATGTCTCAGCCTTCATGCCACTTGCTTTTTTTTTTTCTTAGGCCTCGTCCAGACTTCTTGTTCCGCTGTTTTCCAGATGGCCGAGAATCGCCCAGACTCGATTGTACAGGTGACCCGGAAGTGGTGATTGAAGGGAGAAAGAGCTTTCCCAGTGGCCACGCCTCATGTAAGCAGCATTTAAAATGAATTGCCACATGATTAAGAAAAATAATAATAATAACAAAATATGTATAATAAATATTATATAATATACTGAGAGTCCAGCACTCCCCTTAGTAAGCTCACTCACCTCAATACATCCGTACATAAATTAATAATGGGGTTTTAGTTCATGAATTGTACAATGCATTTAAGCATGCAGCCCAACATCAAGGGACCCCATCTCTCTGCAAGTCCTTTTGTAACACCTAGACTTTTAAAAACATGCCCACTGCTATCACATCAGTCACATTAAAATATGCTTAACTCCTGCAGTTCCATCGACTCTCCCGCCCTCGCTGAACTTTGCCTACATAACAACTTCCTATTACATCTCCCTTATATGTAGAAGTGACTGACATGTGTACACTTTTGCATCACCCATACTTGCGTCTGTGCTTTGCCAACAGTCAAACATTCAACTATGCATCTCCCCAAAGTGTCTGTTTCAAAACTATTAGGAAAGATGACAACGTGGGGGCTGGCGAGGGCAGATATATGCATGGACATTATGTAGTCCTCTTTGCACGGATGAGACCGAACTGTCACAGCCGTGTATCCTAGCGCCTGTTGGGTGAGTGTCCCTAGTGACTATAAAGGGGGGTACACACAGAGATCTGTGTTTTTAAAATGTAAGCAATCTGACTAGATTGCCTAGATTTTAAGCACTGATCGGCCGTGTGTATGCCTCCCAGCGATAGGGGTCGCGCATCGCTATTGCCGGTGCTAGATTGAGCCTGCATGCAGGCTCAATCTAGCGGGTCGCTCACTTCAGCGCTGTGTGAAGTGAGCGCACCCCCCCTCGCTCAGCACATCGCGCTGTGCTGAGCGGGGGGAGAGATGTGTGCTGAGCGGTCTGTGTTAAGATCGCTCAGCACACATCTCTCCCGTCAGTACTGGCCTTAAGAGATTACTCTGTGCAGTGCTGCACTCTATGGGACTGTTATTGGCCCCCCAGCCCCCATGTACTGTAGTGTAGGTATTAGCTGACCCCTAGGTAGGTATATGATGAGAAATGGGAATTTTTTTTATTTATGTGACACACAATAGACTTTACCAAGCTTTATTTCTAGTAATTGTCTTACTATACTCCATTAAAACACAGCAAAGGGTTTACACACAACACAAAATAAACTTTTCCGTTCCTTGGATACTTTTTTTTTTTTTTAAATTGTTTATTTTAATTTTCAGGTTATAGATAATACAACAGCTCCCCACCACACGTGGGGTGAGCTGCTACGTGTAACAATATACTACCAGAGGCAGAAATATAACCTTAATACAAAGAACATGCGGTTCCCAACATGCGAAAAGAGAGAAAAAAAAACCAAAAAACAAAAAAAAAAACAAATAAGAGCCAATACCCAAACATTTTTAGCGCGAGGAACAGCAGTAAATTATGCTTCGGGGGGAATAGAGGCTATTCAGTCGGGTTGGGAGCCGGGGGTTAAACTCGTGACTATAGCAGTATGAGGAAAAAGACTAAAGAGAGAGAGAGCATGAAGAGAGAGAAGGAGAGACGGGAAAGACGAGGAGGGAATAGAGTAGGGGGGGAGAAGAGACAGGGTTGGAGGGACCGCCGGTGCGCCCCCGGATTCTGCTAACCTCGTACAGGGCGCTAGTACAAAAAGGAAAGTGCTATTTGAGGGACACAAAGAGGACATATTTAGGGCGAGCCCATATCTACTCGTCTGGGTAGGGGATTACAGAAATCATAGTAGGAGAGCCATCGAGCCCCCGGGGGGTCGTAATCCACTTGCGGGAGCCTGAGAATCGAACCATAGTTCCCAACTCAGGAGAAACTGGAAAGATCTATTATGAAGGTATGCAGTGATTTTTTCCATGCTTGCGAGGTACCATACTTTGTTGATGACCTGTTTAATAGGGGGGGTCTCCTTCTGTTTCCATTGGAGGGCAATTGAGCACCGGGCAGCGTTTAGAATCTGTGTCAGTAGTTTACCGGAGTTTGGAGGTGCGTTAGCAATGGGGAGGCCCAGTAGGAAGGACCAAGGGTCTTTTTTTACCTGGGTCTGGAGCACTGCGCTCAACAGGCGTGTGACTGCGTCCCAAAATAGCATGATTTTAGGGCATGTCCACCATATGTGGAGGAAAGAGCCATGTCCGCCGCATCCTCTCCAGCACATGGACGATGAGGAGGGAAACATTTTGTGGAGTCTAGAGGGGACAAAATACCACCTATATAAGATTTTATATGCGTTTTCCTTTACTAGGGTTGAGATAGAGGACCTCGCGGCCGCAGTGAAGACATCCGCCCAATCATAGTCATCAGGCACCGGACCTAGGTCCCGTTCCCACTGGAGTATGAAAGCCGGGGTCGCCGACTGGTCCCATGTCTGGAGAAGGGAATACAGTAGGGAGATGATTCCTCGAGCGAGCGGTTTGTGATAGCAGTAGGACTCCAGAGTGGAAAGAGGTTGGAGCGGGGACGAGTTCGAAAAAGAAGTGACAAAATGTCTTAGCTGGAAATAGGTAAAGGGGTTCGCTTCCGGGAAGTCAAATTTCGTTATGATATCCGGTAAAGGTGCACAGGCACCCTCGGACAGCACGTCCAGAACAAAGCGGATATTCCGTTCCAACCATGGACGCGAGCGGGTCTGAGAAAGACCCGGGGCGAAAGAAGGGTTGTCCCACAAGGGGGTAAGCGCCGAGGGAGATGTCAGCAGGTGAAAGCGACGTGTACAATAGTCCCAGATCTGGCAAGTGAATTCCAGCACCGGGTGCAGTTGTAAATGAGGTGATCTAGTTCTAGGAGGGGATAATAGTAGGGACGACAAAGATGGAATGTGACTAAGCGCCGTCTCCAACTGGAGCCAACGTATGGACTGCATAGGGGCGAACCAGGTCACCGCTTGGCTGAGGTGAGAGGCCAAATAGTAAAGACGGATATCTGGAAAGCCTCTACCCCCGTCTTGTACTGGTTTGCGCAAAGTAGAGAAACCTATCCTAGGGACCTTGTTTCTCCACACAAAGCGGAGCAACCATGAGTGGACTTGTGCCAAAACAGAGTCCGGAACTTTCACTGGCAGCGTCTGAAACAAATAAAGTAGGCGGGGGACAATGTTCATTTTCAGAGCTACAATACGTCCCAGCCAGGAGATAATTAATGATTGCCATTTATGGAGGTCGGCCTTAAGGTTTTTAAGCAATGGCGTGAAGTTTTCCTTATAAAAGTCTCCGTATCGGCGCGTAATAAAGATCCCCAAGTAACGGATTTTAGAAGCGCACCAGGAGAATTTAAAGTTGTTTTGCATGTGGGACAGTCGGGGAGGGGGAATGTGGAAGGGGAGAGCTTCCGTTTTGGACCAATTGACCTTGTAACCCGAAACATGTCCATATTCAGACAGGAGGTCAAAAAGGTTCGGCAAAGAAGTGTGTGGAGAGGAAAGCGATAGTAGGACATCATCCGCGAACAGGGAAATCTTGTAAACAGAGCCCCCCACCTCTAGCCCTCCAATGTCGGGCGAGGCTCGTATGCGGGCTGCCAATGGTTCTATTACTAAGGCAAAGATCAGGGGCGAGAGTGGGCAGCCCTGTCTGGTACCGTTGGAGATGTCCAGATGGTCCGACTGCACTCCATTCACAGATACTCTGGCGGACGGGCTCGAGTACAAGGCCTGGATTCCCGTGAGAAACTCCCCCTGGAAGCCAAAATGAGCAAGAGTTTCGAACAAAAAGGGCCAACCTATCCTGTCAAACGCTTTCTCCGCGTCCAGAGAAAGCAAAAGAGCAGGAGTGTGTGTGAGGTTGATGTGGTGAGCAAGGCTAACAACGCGCCTCGTGTTGTCTCGGGCCTGGAGGCCGGGGATAAATCCCACCTGATCATTATGGACAAGGTGGGGTAAAACACTGTTCAAGCGAAGGGCTAGGATTTTTGCGTATATCTTGATATCCGAATTAAGTAGCGAAATAGGTCTGAAGTTGGCGCAATTGGATGCGTCTTTGCCGTCCTTGGGAATAACTATAATCTTAGCCTCCAGAGCCGATTTAGAAAAAGAAGCTCCCTGTAAAACAGCGTTGAAGAGGGATGAAAGGTGGGGCATAAGCTGGGGGAGAAAAGTCTTGTAATAGGCGGCCGTAAAGCCGTCTGGGCCAGGTGCCTTGGTAAGTTTTAGGGTTTTAACCACTGTGGCAATTTCTTCATCGGAGATCTTTGAGTTTAATTCGGCCGCAACCGGTGGGCTCAGACAAGGCAGTTGGCAGTGGGATAGCAAGGTACGAATGGTCCCAAGAAAGTCCGGGCTCGATTGAGTGGGCCCATGGGCGTTGTACAATTTTTTGTAGAAGCGCGAAAAAGTTTCAGTGATACGTTTGGGATCAGCTGTTTTCGTACCTGGGGAAGACTGGATAGACATAACGTTGTTCCTTGCGAGTTTAGCTCGAAGCCTAGAGGCTAGTAGCCGATCAGCTTTATCCCCTTTTTCGTAAAAGGACTGATTGAGCCATTTCAAGCTGGTTTCTACCTTAGCCGTCAGGAGCATGTTTAGTTCCCCCTAGCCGTGGACAAGGACGAGAGATCTGCTTCGGACCCTGTTTGTTTGTGTTTCCGTGAGAGGGAAGCGACCAAGTCCGAGAGCTCCCGGATGCGTTTGGATCTGGCCCTCTTATTATAAGAGGAGGTACTGATCAAGCATCCACGTATTACCGCCTTGTGAGCGTCCCTCAATAACATAGGAGAAACAGACAGGGATGTATTTGTCTCAAAGTAATGGGAGATTTCAGCGGCTATGTGGGCTTTCGTTTGGGGATTAAGAAGGAGTCTGTCATTCAGCCTCCACACAGGGTGGCGGGCGGGAGGATGTGGACCCGGGACATCCACAGTAACCGGGCCGTGGTCTGACCACGTGCTAGGGTGAATGGAGGTGTCAAGGATACATTGAGCAGGCTCCGAGCTTAAAAATATCATGTCCAGTCTTGTGTAAACATCGTATATAGGGGAATAGTATGTGTAATCCTTAGCATTTGACTCTTTCACTCTCCAAGCATCGAAGAGAAGGTGTCGCGATAGCAGGAGATTCAAAGCAGCTGCATTGCGCGAGTGAGAGGAGCGCATAGATCTGGGCAGAGGTTTAGATCTGTCCAGGGCGCTATCCAGAGTTACATTAAAGTCCCCTCCCAAAACCACGTTACCGCGTCTATGCAGGGCTAAGAGACTATTTAGGGAGTGGAAGAAAGGGGCCTGAAGCTGATTTGGAGCATATATATTCAGGAATGTATAGGGGGAACCGTTTAACAACCCCACTAGCAGCAGGTATCTACCTTCAGGGTCCCTCCATATTTCTGAGGGGGTGAAATCCAGGTGGCTAGCAAAGAGTATAGAGACCCCCTTCTTCTTGCACATGGGGTCGCAAGCATGGAAAGTGTGTGGGAAGGATTTTGACCTAAGTTCTGGATGGGACTTACCCGAGAAGTGGGTCTCCTGTAGAAATATGATGTCGCCTCTAAGTTGTTTAAGGGACTGAAATAAGAGAGAACGTTTACGTGGGCTGTTCAAACCTTTCGTGTTCAGAGTAACTATTCTAAGAACCATGGTATAGAGGTGGAGCACTATTCATGCGGAAGCGCACCAGCGGGACCCCAGGAGAGAGAGGGGAGAGAAAAGGGGAGGAGACCAGAGAAAGAGGAGGAGAAAGAGTAGGAGAACAGAGGAAGAACAGGCATAGATTAGTACCAGTAACTAGAAGATATAGAAAATCCATTCTCACTTGTCGGACCCAAAGAGGAAGCGGACCCGCAGGTCCAGTTCGTCCGACGTCGACCTCGGAGGTCGAGTGGGGGGTGGATGAACCCAGCCGATCGGAGAGGAGACCGGGTCCTGTGTGTGAACAAAACCAATTTAAGTGTACACATTGCAGTTAGTAGGCAAATGGAGCTAACGGGGAAGGGAAAAGGGGAGGGGGAGGGAGGAGAGCAGGTTTAAAAGGAACTGAGGGTAAACATGGTATGGTGAATACAAAGCAACAGTAGTAACACACAAACCAATCTGAGGTAAGAAAAGAAGGTGCGGCCCAGTCGGGCCCCCCCGGGACAGGAGCCCTTGCGGTCAGCCGCGAAGAACCCCTGCCCCGGGGGCCCGAGAAGGCCCACCCACAATAAATTCAATAAGGCAATAAACGGTAAACATTAGTTATACAAAGGGCTCTGCGCCACATGGGAATTCTGGCGAAGTGCAACGAGCCCCCTTAAGTTCCGCTGAGGACCTGTGTGGGTATTATGTCCCTGTAAGGATATCAGCAGATGTGGAATCATGTATCTGGAGAGGTACGGGAAGCTGGTCCAACGGTGTTCCAATTTGAGGAAGGGGCTGCGAGGGGAGGGGAGGTGTTGACTGGGAGGGGGCTTTGGGAGGCGGCCGGAGGGCCGGAGATGTTCAGTTGACGGAGAAGCTGAAGGGCCTCGTCAGGGGACCTGGCAGAGAGGAATTTGCCATCCGCCCTGACTTGGAGGGCAAAGGGAAAGCCCCATCTATATCTGATATTGTTGTCTCTCAGGGTTTTGGTTATGTCCTTTAGTTCCCTTCTTCTGTTCAACGTAACCGGTGACAGGTCCTGGAAGATCAAAAGCTCGGAGCCTTCGAAAGAGGTGATCGGAGACCTCCGGGCTTTGGCGTAGACTTGGTCTTTAACAGCAAAGTAGTGAAAACGTAGAATCACATCTCTTGGTGTTTTAGCGTCTTGAGATTTAGGACGCAGAGCTCTGTGAGCCCTATCTAGGAGTAGCATGTCGTCCGGAACGGAGGGGGCCATTGATCGGAAGAGCGGAGCAGGTAATCCATGAGGTGGGTTTGTTCCACTGTCTCGGGGACGTTACGGATTCGGAGATTGTTCCGACGGCCTCTGTTGTCCAAATCTTCTTGTTTATCCGCTAGCAGCATAACGTCTATACGCATTTGAGACATCTCCTGTTCCGATTCTTGTTGGAAGGCGATGAGCTCCTCTTGTTTTCTTTCAATGGCATCAACTCTGGAGCCCAGGTTGTCCACGTCCGTTTTCAGACCTGAAATAGCCTCCTGCACCTCCGCACGAATTGATTTTTTAATATTGCGCATTTCGGACAGGAGCAGGGCGACGTCCGCTTTTGTGGCGGGGGTAGAGGAAGAGTCATCATCTGAATCTCGGTCAGAGGTGGGTGGAGGTGAGGATAGTTTCCTGGTGGAGGATGGGGTAGAATTCTTGAAGTAGCCCACCAGATTATGGGCGTTCGCCTTTTTCCCCCCTTTAGGCATAATGGTGGAGAGAGGAGAGGTAGATTGGTAGTCAACACCTGGATAGGTATGGGGGAGCTCCTATAGCATTAGAATCACACACGGGATCGGAGGTCTTACATAGCGAGATCACATGGTAGGCGGTTCACAGAGGATGACCCGGAGAGCCCGGCCGGGTGCGTTATAACGTGTAAGTGCATCTCTAAGCTCCAAAAGATTTGGGATCCTCAGATGGCTGATATTTTTATTAGGGTCACCCAAAGCACCGCAGCCGTTGTAAGTGTGGGTGGAAGGGATGGCGCCTGGAGGGTGCCCCGAGTGGTACCGGCGCTTATATGCACACGGTAGTTTATCAGATCCTTGCCTAGTTGCGTCTGAAGGGGGCAGCGTCACCCTCAATAGGGAGTATTTAGGGGGGAAGAAAGCGTGTGCAGGGAAGTGTTCTACCCCAGCAGCTGCGCAGTGAGATATCCCGTCGGTTTGCTGTGTGAAGCTGTGCAGCTAGTTGGGGGTTCAATGCTAATAGTGTATGCTTGGACCAAGTGGTCTAATTGCGTGGAGGTTCAGTTCAAGCGCGGTATAGTAAAGCAGGTGAGGGGATATGCGATCCCCCAGCCACAGGAACGTGGTCTCTACCACACTTTGCTGCAGTGTTGGGCTGTGTAGCGAGTATAATTTAATTTAATTTCCGGGGCCCAGGACAGGGGTTCTGAGGGTTGGGGAGTGCTGCTGTGATATATAACCCGCAGCACGGAGCCCCGCAGGGCATCTAGGGCCGTGCTGGGTCTTCTCCAAGATGGCCGCCGTGTACTCCGCAGTCCCGCCGGGCAGGTCGGCTTTTAACTTGATCCCCAGCCGTGGAGGCAAGTAGGGTCAGCGGGGAGGCCCGCCGGTTGAGTCGGGGGTTGAGGGCGAGGCAGGAAGCCCGATCCGCGGCAATCGCGGGCCCCGTCTGGCCGGCGGTGTGATCCAGGTCCCGGTCCGGAGGCAGCTGACAGGCTGCAACCCGCAGGAGTCCCAGGGGCTGCTCCCCGATTCCGCGGTCTGTGTCCGGCTCCCGTGAGGTGATCTATGTGGGTAGGGGCAGCGTGGAGGGAGGGGAGGGATCCCCAGTGGTGCGCCGGGAGGAACCAGCGAGAGACTCACCCGCTGCGTGAGGCCGCCGCCGCCAGCCGCTCCCAGTCCCGACGATGGCAGCGGGAACTCCGGGGCACGTCAGCTCGGGGGATATCGCCGCCTTCTAGCTTATTAACTTCACCGGGGTGTGAGGAGCACGTCTTCCCGGACTTCTCCGCCAGCAGGCCCGCACAGCTGCGTCTCCGTGCGGGGGGGAGAACCGTACTCCAGCCCCCGGCTTCTAATGGAGGGGAAGGCCGCAACCTGCGGGAACCCTTAAAAGGGCTCCCCGGCTCCGCAACCGAAACACCCCCCGCCCCTGGTGACAAAGGGAGCAGGTAACACGGTTTGTGGGCTTATGCAGTCCGGTAAAGCACTTTTACACGGAGGTAAATGAATAGGGCAGCAGGAGCTCATATCGATCCTTGGATACTTTTGTTTACTTCCACCATGGATGTACCATTTACCTTGCTGCAGGCTATGGAGGCGTAGCCCAAATATTACCCCAGGTTTGTTAGACCCAGTGTTGTGAGAATTTGCAGGCTAGCGCAGATTGTGTTTGTATCAGTTGGATCGCAAGGTCCTTCCTCATTCAACCATTCTACAGGAATAATGATCTCTAGCCAGTACTGTATCATACACACTGTCCTAGGACTTGAATTGTTCTACTTTCTCCAGTTCACATGCAACTTCTGGCCAAGGGTATGGAGTTGGCTGGGGCACAGGTATTATTGGTTCTGCTCAATAGAGGAGACTGCTAATGGGAAGGGGGATCCTCTATCTATTTCTCACTACCCCTTTGTGTCTAACTGCTGTAAGTTGGACAAAGCAATACTAAAAAATAATCATAAGTAAAAATAGACATAAAGACCTAAAGGCTGGAGTACCGCCTCCACTTGAACCAGTTATCTATACATAGGCAATATGTACTGTATCCCACTATGAAGTGTTCTAAGTTATTTGGATTCTCCTCCATATCTCTGAAAAGCTGCCATCCAACTCTATTCTTAGCCTTTCCCCCCCACCCCCTCACTCTCTCAACCAGTTGCCTTTGCCGGGCTGGGCTTCACCGCTCTGTATATAGCTGGGAAGCTTGGAAGCTTTTCCCCCAGTGGTCGTGGACATTCCTGGAGACTGTGCACTTTCCTGTTTCCCCTGCTCTGTGCTGTAGCCATCGCACTGTCCCGCACCTGCGACTACAAGCATCACTGGCAAGGTGAGCATGCGGATCTGCTGGTATAAAGTGGTGGGTTAGTGTCATTATTGCAAAGCATGCCACGTTTTATGGTAACTGTACAAGGATTTCTTTCTCTTGCAGATGTGTGTGTTGGTGCTATTATTGGACTGTTTTTCGCCTGCCTTTGCTACAGACAGTATTACCCCCCACTGACCGACAGAGACTGTCACCAACCCTACAGGAGCAAGGGACGAGTTTCTGGGGCTCAGGAGAGGAAGCTGAGTACTGCAGGGTACAGTCTGGATGTGTAACCACACAAAGGGATAGAGATGACTTTACATTCCTTATATATGGACTTTTAATCTTCTGCCACAATGCATGGCAGCCGCCTCTTATAGCACCGAGGTAACGTCTGCTTTCTCAGGAGCATATAATGGTTTTTATTAGTAGTGTTAATATTGTCACACTGGACTGAATCAAGTTGTGTGACTCACTTGAAGGACATAACCTGTGACTGGGCCAAGCTATAGTCTCTATAGCAGTACCGGATAGTAGTGTTGAGTTTGGTTGCCTAGTTAGGTGCTATCTGCATTGGGGGAAACGTAGCATTCCAGTGCTAAGAAACCATGCATATTTTATAACATGTCGTTACACAGTGTTGGAATTCTATTTAACCTGACGGCAGGATAAGATCACTAAATACTGAATGTGTCTCTTGCTCCTCTCTGCTTTCAGGCCATGGAGGTGTGCACAGAACTGTAGGTACTGTAATTGCTGTTATGGGCACCGCACACTCCACACAAAGCTGCCAGTGCATAACTGAATTTGCCCTGCGTTGTCCAATGATCTTCTCATTTCAAGAAAGGGTAGACTTAGTGTTGGTTATACGTGATGTCCTTGCTGCTGAAAAGATCATACAGTGCTGAGGAAAAAATAAATAAATAAATTATATATATATATATATATATATATATATATATATAAATGTCCAGTAATCTGACTGCAGATTAAGATGGCCATACAGATTTCAGACAGGCAGCCAATGTTAGTGTATGTGACTTGCTAAACACCTACAATATCCTTAAACGGGATGTAGTTATGTGACTGGAGGTCACATTACCTCCCGCTATATCCCGCACCCTCACAATCCCGACGGTTGGCATGCAGACCAGCAGGGACTAACCGAGCCCGCAGAGTGGTGAGCGTAGCGAGCCCGCAAGGGGCTTGCTATGCTCGCTCCCCCCTCCGCCAGCATTCTGCGCCCAGGATCCCGGCTTCGGGATGCTGACTGCCGGGATCCCGATACACACCCTCCTTAAACAGTCCAATTATCTGATGGTTTATCAGATAGGGTAGATGTATTAAGCCTGGAGAAGTGATAAAGTGGAAGGTGATAACGCACCAGCCAGTCTGCTCCTAACTGTCATTTATTCAAACCCAGCCTGTAACATGGCCGTTCAGAGCTGATGCGTTATCACTTTTCACTTTATCACTTCTCCAGGCTTAATACATCTGCCCCAGAGAGATATCTAAGCATAAATGATCACATTGATCGTCAATACTGTAGGATTTCTCATATCTGGTCATCACCAGACAGTATTATCCTAACGCAGAGGTTCCCAAACGCGGTCCTCAAGGCACCCCAGCAGTCCAGGATTTAGGTATATCCATGGCTCAGCACAGATGGTTAAATCAAATTGACTAAGGTGCTAATTAAGTCACCTGTGTCCAAGCATGGATACATTTAAAACCAGGACCGTTGGGGTGCCTTGAGGACTGAGTTTGGGAACCTCTGCCCTAACGTTTTCCTCATATGGGTACCCTATCACGCTTTGTAAATGTGGGGTCACTCACATATGTAAGAAAGGAGTCCCCTCTTTCAAACTATGTGGCCCCCTTAGCAGCTATTATCTAGTGATCTCCTGAACATATAGCCCAGCGTGAGAAAATATATAGCGTTCCATAGATAGAAAGCTATTTTCTCTCCAATGCTGGCACACACAAACCCTGGACACCCTGATTTGAAAGAGGGGAGTCTCCTCTCTCAAACAATGTGCATCTCTAGTGGTTACTGCCTGATCACTAGACAATATCTGAAACGGTATACAAAATATAAAATTTCCCATATACTGAGGTATAGAAGGCCATATCCCCCCCCCCCAGTCTTGCACAAATAAAAAAAGTGATAACTCCTTCAATGGGGTCAATCCAATTGTGTGCGAGTTTCTCTCACACGTAAGTCATCGCAGCAGTAGCTACACTTTACGGTGGCCTGAACTCGCACAAAAGTGCTCGCTGCCCCATAGGGCTAAGAGCAATTTTGTGCAAATTCGGGCACAAATCAGGCTGCAAGTTCTGGTGTCACTGCCGGCATTGAAAAGCAACAGCAACTCGCACCCACTGCATGTAATTGGATGGACCCCAATGTGTTAGGTTATCTTGTTTCTAAACTGACTTTTTGGGCTACTACATTCTTCTTACACATATGAAGTGTTAACTGATACTGTGAAAATGTGTATGTGAGGGGGGAGCAATTTTCAAGCAAAGTGTAGAGTTTCTTTGATAAAACCTACACAGAAAATCCTGCTTTTTACTGTTTTGGAAAGGTGAGTTATTGGCAAAACAAAAACTACAAAGTGTTTTTGAGGTACTTGTAACACCGTAATAAAAAATTTGCTTTATATTGAAATTTGAAGAAACAAAATACAGGTTGTGCTTTTTTTTTTGTATGATTTAGAATAAGTAAAGTCTAATGGTAATTCTTCTCCATTCCCTCCATGGCAGCAATTACTCTGGGATTGCATCCCATCCTCCTATGTTTAAACTAATGTACGTAGCGCCTAATTCAGGTTTGATCGCAAAACGCGATCCAACAGCAAAAATTGCTAACATTTTCTGCGGGGGCCACAGAAAATGTGATTTGCTTCTGTCAATCAGGCAGAGGCATTGGTGGGAGGGGTGCAATGCTCTGTTTCCTACACGGAGCGTTGCGGGTGTGGTGCCGGCGAAACGGGTGGGTTAGACAAATGTATTTATTATTATTTATTTATTACTAGTTATTTATATAGCGCACACATATTCCGCAGCGCTTTACAGAGAATATTTGCCCATTCACATCAGTCCCTGCCCCAGTGGAGCTTATAATCTAGATTCCATATCACATGTACACGCACACACATTCACAAGGGTTAATTTAATTGGGAGCCATTTAACCTACCAGTATATTTTTGGAGTGTGGGAGGAAACCAGAGTACCCGGAGGAAACCCATGCAAGCACAGGGGGAACATACAAACTCCACACAGTTAGGGCCATGGTAGGAATCGAACCCATGACCTCAGTGCTGTGAGACAGTAATGCTAACCATTACACCATCCGCACTGCCCCCGTACAAATGGGGCGTGATCGCGGCGGCTGTGTGATGTCACGTAGCCGCCATGATCAGAAAGATGGCGGCAGGCGCCGTCAGGAGACAATGTTAATTTCTGCTATTAAGCAGAATTTGCGAGGGGATAGGCCCCCAGCATGCGTTCAGAAGCATTGCAAATTCTGCTAATTAGCAGAATTTGCAATCCTTACTGAATTAGGCCCTTAATCCAGCTCCCTCCTCTTCCCCTCTCGTCTTTTTCCTGTCTCCTTGTAAAGACTAGTGTAGGGAAGTTTGAAGTTTTTGATCACAGGACTTACCCCATATTTTATGCCCATGTGCCTTCCGGAGCAGCGGTCTCTGGTTGGTGTGGCACCCCGGGGTTATTACTGAGTATTTGAAGGCAGGTTGGAATGAGTCCGGCTCACCAGAGGACTCGCAAACAGCCTCCTGTTTATGCGCCTCAATGAGCCGCAGTCTGAGGCAGTGGTGGTACCCCTGGGATAGCACTTTGTGTTTTGTAGGTCCTTGAGTCGAGTACAGTGCATGTCGGAAGAGGACCATGCATTTGAAAAAAGGAGCTGCCTTTGACCCTCTGTATAAGCAGTGTAGCAATGTATGGTACTGCTTTCTGTGGATATAGCAAAGTGGAATAAACCCATGTTGACCTATTGTCCCTGTCGACCTTCCATGGTAGACCTAAGTTGAGTCGACCCAACCCCCTTTAGCTAATGACACACTATACAATTATCTGAGAGAGGAGAGAATAGGGGGGTGGCCCAAATGTTTTTTTGTTTTCAATGCCCGCTGTCCGGTCCTACGGCAGGCATTCGGAGCCCCGCCCCCTTGTAGCTGTATACCCCGATTCGGGGGTTGGAGCAGAGGGGGCGGAGCTAATATGAGATCTTTTTACAGAATCACGATATATTGGCTAATGGGCCTAATGGTGAACTGTGTCCCTGGCTCCCAGCAATATCTCCTGGCTGTGGCATCCATCCATTCCTCACCCCTTTCCTCAGGGCAGGCTTCCGTGTAAGTGTGTGCACAGTTTGTGCTCTATCTGTGTATACTGTATGTATGTGCATATGTTCTATTAGTGTATACAGTATGTATGTGTGTATATTTTCTATGTGTGTATGTGTTTTATGTGTATGTTATGTATTTGTGTGTATGAGATCTATGTAATGTGTATCTGTGTATATATATATATGTGTGTGTGTAATATATATATATATATATATATATATATATATATATATATATATATATATATATTAAACAGAAAATAAAACAAACACCAAAAGAAAATACCTTGCCTGTCCGGCACTAACTAAACACAAGACGTTCCTAACTATCACTAAATAAAAAATAAGAATTTACTCACCGGTAATTCTATTTCTCGTAGTCCGTAGTGGATGCTGGGAACTCCGTAAGGACCATGGGGAATAGCGGGCTCCGAAGGAGGCTGGGCACTCTAGAAAGATCTTAGACTACCTGGTGTGCACTGGCTCCTCCCACTATGACCCTCCTCCAAGCCTCAGTTAGGTACTGTGCCCGGACGAGCGTACACAATAAGGAAGGATTTTGAATCCCGGGTAATACTCATACCAGCCACACCAATCACACCGTACAACTCGTGATATGAAACACAGTTAACAGCATGAAACAATAGAGCCTCTCAACAGATGGCTCAACAATAACCCGATTTAGTTAACAATAACTATGTACAAGTATTGCAGATAAACCGCACTTGGGATGGGCGCCCAGCATCCACTACGGACTACGAGAAATAGAATTACCGGTAAGTAAATTCTTATTTTCTCTGACGTCCTAGTGGATGCTGGGAACTCCGTAAGGACCATGGGGATTATACCAAAGCTCCCAAACGGGCGGGAGAGTGCGGATGACTCTGCAGCACCGAATGAGAGAACTCTCCTCCTCAGCCAGGGTATCAAATTTATAGAATTTTGCAAACGTGTTTGCCCCTGACCAAGTAGCAGCTCGGCAAAGTTGTAAAGCCGAGACCCCTCGGGCAGCCGCCCAAGATGAGCCCACCTTCCTTGTGGAATGGGCATTGACAGATTTTGGCTGTGGCAGGCCTGCCACAGTATGTGCAAGCTGAATTGTACTACAAATCCAACGAGCAATAGTCTGCTTAGAAGCAGGAGCACCCAGCTTGTTGGGTGCATACAGGATAAACAGCGAGTCAGATTTTCTGACTCCAGCCGTTCTGGAAACATATATTTTCAGTGCCCTGACAACGTCTAGCAACTTGGAGTCCTCCAAGTCCCTAGTAGCCGCAGGCACCACAATAGGCTGGTTCAGGTGAAACGCTGACACCACCTTTGGGAGAAACTGGGGACGAGTCCTCAATTCTGCCCTATCCATATGGAAAATCAAATAAGGGCTTTTACAAGACAAAGCCGCCAATTCTGATACTCGCCTGGCAGAAGCCAAGGCCAATAACATAACCACCTTCCACGTGAGATATTTCAGATCCACGGTTTTTAGTGGTTCAAACCAATGTGATTTTAAGAAACTCAACACCACGTTGAGATCCCAAGGTGCCACGGGGGGCACAAACGGGGGCTGAATATGCAGCACTCCTTTAACAAATGTCTGAACTTCAGGTACTGAAGCTAGTTCTTTTTGAAAGAAAATTGACAGAGCCGAGATCTGTACCTTAATGGAGCCCAGTTTTAGGCCCATATTCACTCCTGCTTGCAGGAAATGCAGAAATCGACCTAGTTGAAATTCTTCCGTTGGGGCCTTTTCGGCCTCACACCATGCAACATACCTCCGCCATATGCGGTGATAATGAGTTGCTGTGACCTCTTTCCTGGCTTTAATAAGCGTAGGAATGACTTCCTCCGGAATGCCCTTTTCCTTCAGGATCCGGCGTTCAACCGCCATGCCGTCAAACGCAGCCGCGGTAAGTCTTGGAACAGACAGGGGCCCTGCTGCAGCAGGTCTTGTCTGAGCGGCAGAGACCACGGGTCCTCTGAGATCATCTCTTGAAGTTCCGGGTACCACGCTCTTCTCGGCCAATCCGGAACGACGAGAATTGTGTTTACTCCTCGCTTTCTTATTATTCTCAATACCTTTGGTATGAGAGGTAGAGGAGGGAACACATAAACTGACCGGTACACCCACGGTGTCACTAGAGCGTCCACAGCTATCGCCTGAGGGTCTCTTGACCTGGCGCAATACTTCTCTAGTTTTTTGTTTAGGCGGGACGCCATCATGTCCACCTGTGGACGACCCCATTGATTTACAATAATTTGGAAGACTTCTGGATGAAGTCCCCACTCTCCCGGGTGGAGGTCGTGCCTGCTGAGAAAGTCTGCTTCCCAGTTGTCCACTCCCGGGATGAACACTGCTGACAGTGCTAGTACATGATTCTCCGCCCATCGGAGAATTTTTGTGGCTTCTGCCATCGCCGTCCTGCTTCTTGTGCCGCCCTGTCGATTCACATGGGCGACTGCCGTGATGTTGTCTGACTGGATCAGCACCGGCTGGTGTAGGAGCAGGGATTTTGCTTGACTTAGGGCATTGTAAATGGCCCTTAGTTCCAGAATATTTATGTGAAGGGCAGTCTCCTGACTTGACCATAGTCCTTGGAAATTTCTTCCCTTTGTGACTGCCCCCCAGCCTCGTAGGCTGGCATCCGTGGTCACCAGGACCCAGTCCTGTATGCCGAATCTGCGGCCCTCCAGAAGATGAGCACTGTGCAGCCACCACAGAAGAGACACCCTGGTTCGTGGAGACAGGGTTATTAAACGATGCATCTGAAGATGCGATCGGGACCACTTGTCCAACAGGTCCCACTGAAAAATTCTGGCATGGAACCTGCCGAATGGAATTGCTTCGTAAGAAGCTACCATCTTTCCCAGGACCCGCGTACAGTGATGCACCGATACCTGTTTTGGTTTTAGGAGGTCTCTGACTAGAGAAGACAACTCCCTGGCTTTCTCCTCCGGGAGAAACATTTTTTTCTGTGCCGTGTCCAGAATCATTCCCAGGAACATTAGACGTGTCGTGGGGACCAGCTGTGACTTTGGGATATTCAGAATCCAGCCGTGCTGGCTCAGCACTTCCTGAGATACTCCCACTAACAACTGTTCCTTGGATCGTGCCTTTATTAGGAGATCGTCCAAGTATGGGATAATTAGAACTCCCTTTTTTCGAAGGAGTATCATCATTTCCGCCATAACCTTGGTAAATACCCTCGGTGCCGTGGAGAGTCCAAACGGCAGCGTCTGGAATTGGTAATGGCAATCCTGTACCACAAATCTGAGGTACTCCTGGTGAGAATTGTAAATGGGGACATGCAGGTAAGCATCCTTGATGTCCAGGGATACCATGTAATCCCCCTCGTCCAGGCTTGCAATAACCGCCCTGAGCGATTCCATCTTGAACTTGAATTTTTTTATGTATGTGTTCAAGGATTTCAAATTTAAAATGGGTCTCACCGAACCGTCCGGTTTCGGCACCACAAATAGTGTGGAATAGTAACCCCGGCCTTGTTGAAGTAGGGGTACCTTGATTATCACCTGCTGGGAATACAGCTTGTGAATCGCTGCTAGCACCGCCTCCCTGTCTGAGGGAGCAATCGGCTCAGTATCCGTGTCGACATCTACTTGTGCCACCTGAGATAGCGGGCGTTTCAGAGCCCCTGATGACTTTTGAGACACCTGGACAGGCACGAGCTGAAGACTCGGCTGTCCCACAGTCGGCATGTCGTCAAATTTTTTATGTAAGGAG